>NC_083421.1:11910318-12102474 GCF_020745735.1 Hemiscyllium ocellatum | reverse complement strand
GGGAGAGAGAGAGGAGTGAGTCGGGGAGAGAGGGGGAGAGTGAGAGGGAGGGAGTAAGAGAGGGATGGTGAAAGAGGGGGAGGGAGAATGAGGTGATACAATAAGGGGAGAGACCTAGTCAAGGGAGAGAGATGGGGAGAAAGAGGGGTGTAGAGAGAGGGGGTGAGCGATGGGGAGGGAGAGTGAAGAGAGAGTGGGGCAGGAGAGAGGGGGAGTTGGGGGACAGAGGGGAGAGAAGAGGGCGCGAGAAAGAAGGGGGCGAGAGAGGGGTACAAGAGAGGAGCGAGAGAGGGGTAGAGAGTGGGGAGGGGGAGAGAGATGGGTAGAGCTGGAAGAGAGTGGGGATGGGGAGATAGTGGAGAGAGTGGGAGGAGAGGGGGGGTAAGAGAGAGAGGTGAGACAGGGGGCAAGGAGGGAGAGAGAGTGCGAGAGAAAAGGGTAAGAAAGGGGGTGAGAATTGGGGAGAGAAAGGGAGACAGAGAGTATACGGAGAGAGAGGCGAGAGAGAGGGAGAGAGAGAGGTTGGAGAGAGAGGGGGTGAGAGAGAGATGAGAGAGAAGAGAGAGAGGGGAGAAAGTGGGAGGAGAGAGGGGGTGAGAGAGAGGTGAGAGATAGGGGTCGAGAGGGGGATAGAGAGAGGGGAGAGAAAGGGTAGAGAAAGGGAGAGAGAGGGTTTGGGGAGATTTCGGAGAGTGAGTGATAGGGTGAGAGAGGGAGGGGAGAGAGGGAGGGGGTGACAGAGGGAAGGAGTGAGAGAGGGAATGAGAAAGAGGTGACAGCGTGAAGGGAGAGAGGGCAGAGAGAGGCGCAGAGAGAGAGGGGCGAGAGGGGGAGGGCGAAAGAGGGGAGGCAGAGGAGGCAAGGGAGAAGGGAGAGAGGGGGAGAGAGAGAGGCAGAAAGTGGAGAGGGGAAGAGAGGGGGAGACAGAGGAGAGCTAGTGGGGAGAGTATGGCGAGAGTGTATGGAGCTAGAGAGGCTGAAGAGGGGGAGAGAGACGGGGAGAGAGATGGGGAGAGAGAGATGGGGAGAGAGACGGGGAGAGAGGGGAGGGGGTGAGGGTGAGGGGGAGAGAAGGATTGGAGAGAGCGGGGAGGGAGAGAGGGGAGAGAGTGGAGGAGAAAGGGAGTAAATGAGTGGGAGGGAGGGAGAGAGGGAGGGAGTGAGAGAGGGAGGGTGTGAGACAGGAAGTAAGAGTAAGGTGACAGAGAAAGGGGAGAGAGCTAATGAAGAGAGAGATGGGGAGAGAGAGAGACAGGGTAGAGAGAGGGGAGAATGATGGTGTGGGAGAGGGGATAGAGTGTGGGGCAAGGGAGGGGGAGAAGGGGGTCGGAGGCGGTGAGAGAGTGGGGGCTAGAGAGAGGCGGGAGAGACGGGGAGAGAGAGGTCGAGAGGGGAAGAGACAGGAGTGAGAGAGAGAGAGACATGGATGGAGAAAGACGGGTGGAGAGAGAGTTGAGTGGACGGAGATGGGTGGAGAGAGAGTGGGTGGAGACAGAGGGGTGAGAGAGGAATGAGTGTGAGGGGCAAGAGAGAGGAGCGAGTTTGTGGGGGAAGAGCGGGGTGGAGAGATGGGTCGAGATAGGGGAGGAGGGAGTGAGAGGGGGAAGAGAGTGGAGAGAGAGAGGGAGGGACGAGAGAGAGGGGTAGAGAAAGGGGGAGAGAGAGGGGAGAGAGGAGGGAGAGAGAGAGAGGAGAGACGGGAGTTGAGAGAGGGAGAGAGAGAGGGCGAGAGGGGTTTAGACCGAGGGAGGAGAGAGGGGGAGAGAAAGGGGAGAGCAAGGGGGTGAGAAAGGGGAGAGGAAGGGGTAGAGAGATTTTGGGGAGAGAGAGGGGAGAGAGGGGGAGAGAGAGGGAGGGAGAGAGGGAGAGGGAGTGGGGAGAGAAAGGTGGAGAGAGTGGAGGGAGAGTGAGGGGGAAAGAGAAGGGGAGAATTGGGGAGAGACAGGGAGTGAGAGAGAGGGTGATAGGGAGGGTGATGGGGAGGGGGAAGGGGAGGGGGAATAGGCGGGGGAGAGACGGGTAGAGAGGAGGGAGAGAGGGAAAGACAGGGTGGAAGGAGAGGTCGGGGAGAGAGAGGGGAGAGAGGGGGAGAGAGACAGGGGAGAGGGGGAGAGAGATGGGGGAAGACAGTGGGGGAGAGAAAGGGGAGAGTGGGAGGGTAAGAGAGGGAGGGGGTGGGGGGAGAGAGAGAGAGAGGGTAGAGGTTTAGGTGACAGAGTTGGGGAGAGAGTTAGTGAAGAGAGGGGGAGAGAGAGTGTAAGGGGTAGAGAGAAGGGGTGAGCGGGATAGGGAGAGAGGGTAGAGAGGAGGGGTGGAAGAGGGCCTAGAGAGAGGGAGAGCGCGAGGGGAAGTGAAGCAAAGGGGCGATAGAGATGGGAGAGTGGGGGCAGAGAGAGGGGGAGAGGGGGACGGCGGGAGGGGGACAGTGGGGGGACAGAGAGTGGAGGGAAGAGAGAGGGAGAGAGAGGGGGCAGAGAGAAATAGTAGGGAGAGAGGGCGAGCGAGAGGGAGAGAGGGGGAGAGAGAGGGGAGAAAGGGGGGAGATAGTGGCGGCAGAGAGAATGGGGGAATGGGTAAGGGAGAGATTGGGGGTGAGAGTGAGGGGAATGAGTGGGGAGAGAGAGTGCGGAGAGAGAGTGAGGGAGAGAGTGGATGGTGAGAGTGGGGATGGAGAGGGTTAGGGAGGGAGGCAGGGAGGGAGAGAAAGAGGAGAGAATTAGGTGACAGGGTGGGGGAGAGAATTAGTGAAGAGAAAGATAGCGTGAGGGGGTGAGAGAGAGACGGCAGAGAGAGGGAGATTGGGGTAGAGAGGAGGGAGCGATGGGGAGAGAGGGGGTGGAGATAGGGAGAGAGGAGGCGACAGAGGTTGGTGGAGAGGGGCAAGACTGGAGGAGAGAGAGGTGAGTGAGAGGGGCAGAAAGAGGGAGCGAAAGAGAGGGGAGGGAGATGAGGAGAGTGAAGGGCAGGGAAGAGAGAGGGGATAGAGAGTGAGAGAGAGAGGAGAGAGAGAGTGGGAGAGAGAGGGGTAGAGGGAGAGAAGTGGAGAGATGGGGGAGTGTGGGTTTGAGAGTGGGGAGAGAGAGAGGGAGCAGTGAGTGGGTGAGAGAGAGGATAGTGAATGGCAGGGTGAAAGAGGGAGGAAGGGAGAGAGGGAGGGAGAGTGGGGTGACAAAGTGAGGGGAGAGAGAGTGAGGGGGCTGAGAGAGGGGAAGAGAGATGGGGCGAGAGGAAGAGAGCGAAAGAGGTGAGGGAGAGGAGGCAAGGGAGAGTGGGAGAGAGTGGTGGGAGAGAGGGGGAGAGAGAGTGGCAAGAGAGAGGGGAGAGAGAGGAAGAGGGGGAGACAGAGGGGAGGGACAGAGGGGGTGTGAGGGGGCAGAGATCGGGGAGAAAGAGGGGGAAGAGAGGGGGGACAGTGTGGTAGAGAGAGGGGAGAGAGCTGGGGAGAGACGAGAGAGAGAGGGGAGGGAGTGTTGGAGAGAGAAGGGGATTGGGGAGAGACAGGAGTGTGTGAGGGGGGAGGGGGAGGAAGGGGGTGCAAGGGAGTGGAAAGAGAGTGGGACAGAAAGCGAGTGGTGTGAGAGAGTGGAGAGGGAGAGGGGGAGAGATAGGGGTCGAGTGAGGGGGGTCCAGAGAAGGTGTTTGAGTGGGGGTGTTGAGAGAGGGGGAGCGAGGGCAGAGTGAGTGAGAGGGGGGAGAGAGTGGGGAGAGAAGGGGAGAGAGAGGCTGGAGAGAGAGCAGAGAGAAAGGGAGGTCGAGTTAGGGCGGTCAAGAGAGGGGATCGAGTTTGGGGGTCCAGAGAGGGATTCAAGAGAGGGGTTGAGAGGGAGGGGGGTTCGAGTGAGGTGGTTTGAGTGAGGTGGTTGAGTGAGGGGATCGAGAGTGGGTGAGAGAGAGGAGGAGAAAGAGGGGGAGAGGGCGGAGACAGAGGGGTTTCGAGAGAGGTGGGTAGTGAGATGGGTGTCATGAGAAGAGGTCGAGAGAGGGGGTAAAGTGAGGAGATTTGAAAGGGGGAATCGAGGGATGGCAGTCGAGAGAGGGGGTCGTGTGAGTGCGTCGAGTGAGGGATTTTGAGAGATGGGGTCGAGTGAGGGATCGAGAGAGTGCGTTTAGAGAGGGGGAGACAGAGGGAGAGAGGGGTGAGAGAGGGGTGAGAGAGAGGGGGAGAGAGGGAGAGAGAATGTGGGAGAGGGGGAGAGGGGGCGAGAGAGAGAGAGAGGGGGAGAGAGAGAATGAGGAGTGAGAGAGGGGGAAAACGAGTTGCGAGCACGGGAGACGGGTGAGAGTGGGGGCGAGCAAGAGAGAGAGTTGCATGTGAGAATGAGTGAGGGGACAGAAATGAGAGAGAGAATCTGAGAGATCGAGAGAGAGAGCGCGATAGAGGGGATGAGAGAGAAAGAGAAAGTGAGTAAGATAGAAGGGGAGAGCGAGATAGGGAGAGATCTAGGGCGAGCCAGAGAGAGAGGGACATGAGGAAGTGGCACGCGAGGGAGAGAAAGAGAGAGTCGGGTGAGAGAGAGGGATGAGGTGGAGATGTGAGTGGGTGGGATCAAGAGTGTGTGAGAGGGTGAGTGAGAGAGTGAACGAAGGGTAGAGCATAGAGCGTGTGCGGGAGAGGGGGCAAGAGAGAGAATGAAAGTGAGGGGATGAGAGATAGAGAGTGAGGGAGTGAGAGAGGGGAATAGAGAAAAAGAGACAGAGAGTCAGACCAAGCGAGAGAGAGAGAGAGAGAGGTCTCAGGGAGGACTAGTACATCGGAGGTGAAAGCAGGTGGGAATGAAGTCTAGAATGTTGCTGTTCCTTGCCCAGCTGTGTATCTATGTCCTGTCTTCCAAGTCTGACTACAGAAGACCACTAAGCCCACCCTGTGCTGTTTAATGTGAGTGATTTAATCGGCTTCAGGATTTACTGAAGACTCCAGATCTCCCTCTCCATCTCTCTCTAGCTGACCAAGCGTCTTTGATGTGGGTATGGACGAGGCAGGAGTTAGGAATTCGGCTGAAACAGGAACATCCCTGAGTACCTACAGGAGACAGAGAAACAGACAGAATGGGAAATTAAACTGATGCAATGAGGGTTATACATGGAGTATGACACTGAGTCCCACAGAGAACTGGAAAATCTCAGTCTTCATCCCTAGCCTGTGCTGTTGCATCTCTCTGGAGTGGAGGATGCTGTTGGCTCAGTATCTGGAGTAATTGCAAGAGCGAGAGACACTGACAGAGGCAGCAAATAGACCCACACAGTGAGGGATACCACGTGGAGAGAGACTGGGTGATATCACCAGTGTGCTGGAAGGTATCAGGATCACACAATGGTCATGGTGAAAGAGGGTTGATTCATGCTGCACTGGCATCAGTACTCACTGATGGTTGAACTACGAGTGGAACAGGTAATGGCCTCGTGCTATCACCCGACTGTTCATCCAAACTTTAATGCTCGAATCCAGTACGTACATCTAACTGCCTAATATCCTTTCAGGAAGGAAATCTGTTATAGGCAGCGGGTCTGGCCTACGTATGAATCCAGATCCAGAGCAATGGGGTGGACTCTCAACTGCCCCCTGAAAGCTCAAGAGCAGCTCGGGGTGGGCATGCGATGCTAGCCTGCCAGACAGCAACATCCATAAGTGAATTACATTGCAGGGAGCAGTGTCCTGGCCAACCATGTCGGTAGGCTTATGGACAGGACTTTAAACTGATCGAGAAGGTGCAGGGCCAGAGTTCAGGTGAAAAGAGCTTTCCAAATCCAAAGAGAAAATGACGATGTAACTGAAGACAAACAGAAAGGAACAGGAGAAGTCAGAGTTTAACTAAAACTGAACATCAGTGAATTGGACTGTGACAAGAAATTGTGGAAAGAGTCAATCGTAATGTTCTTTTTTTGAAATGGACAAAGTCTCTGCAATAAGGTGGATGGACTGTGGCACAGAGACTAATGAGATTTAATGGTGACAGGGTGAACAAAAGGTGGAACATAATATTCTATTGTACCCATCCTTGAGGGGTCTCAGGGAGTGCATAGTGGGTAGCCCTGACAGTAATGGGTAATAAAGGTACTACAGGGAAAGCATTTGGCCTCAGATGATGAAGCTGAATCAGCCTGAATGCAGATTCTGAGTAACACGTGTCAAAACCACAAGCAGGAGAACAGTTTTGATGCTGCCTAACAGCATTTCATTGCTCAACACTGTTACACATTCCAGTGAATTCCTGTGTAATGCAAAGGCACTGCGATAATTTTGGGAGACTTCAGTCTTTGTATAATCTGATACAGTCTCATCAGCAAAAGTGATGTTCTCCAAACTCCTCTTTGAATGTTTGTGTCAGTGATTTTTTAAAAATAACACATTGTGCAAATGGCCAGGGACATGACTGTCTCAGATCGACCGTTGGGTGATGAAGCTGAGTGAAGGGGTAATGTCACACTGAGATATCCTCTGGGAAATTGCAGTGTAGTGGAATTCAGCGAAATGATGGATTTTTAAAGTGACCATAAAGCACACCCTACAATCAGAACCAAAGCCATTGACATGTGTTTGATAGGGGTTTACCAAGGTAAGCAGGGGAAACAGTGAAGTATATGGCAGGAAATGGACAGTGGAGAACATTTACAGTCATAGAGATGTACAGCACAGAAACAGACCCTTCGGTTCAACTCATCCACGGCACCCACGTATCCTAACATAATCTCGTCACATTTGCCAGTACTTGGCCCAAATCCCTTTCAACCCTTCCTTTTCGTATACCCTTCCAGATGCCTTTTAAATGCAGGAATTGTAGCAGCCTCCACCATTTCCTCTGGCAGGTCATTCCATACATGTAACACCCTCTACATCAAAACGTTGTCCCTTATATTCCTTTTATATCTTTCCCCTCTGACACTCAAACTAGGCCGTACAGTTCTGGACCACCCCACCCCAGGGAAAAATACCATGTCTGTTAATCTTAACTATGCCTCTCATAGTTTTATAAAACTCCAAATGGGTTACCCCTCAGCCTCAGACATTCCAGGGAAAACATGCCCAACCCATGTAAACTCTCCCTGTAGCTCAAATCCTCCAATACTGGCAGTATCTTTGTAAATCTTTTCTGAACCCTTACAATATACACAATATCCTTCCGATAGAGAGGAGACAAGAATTACACACAATATTCCAAAAGTGGCTTATCCAATGTCCTGTACAGCCAGAACATGATCTCCCAACTCCTCTACTTAATGCTCTGGTCAGTAAAGACAAGCACACCAAACACCTTCTTCACTATCCTATTGACCTACAATTCTCCTTTCAAGGAACACTGAACCTGCACTCCAAGGTCTCTGTGTTCAGAAACACTCCCTGAGACCTTCACATTAAGTGTATCAGTCCTGCGAAAAGTTGCTTTTCCAAAATGCACCACATCCTATTTATCAAAATGAAACTCCATCTGCCACTCTTCAGCTCATTGGCCCAACTGATACAGATCTCTTTGTAATGTGAAGTAACATATTTTACTGTCCACTACACCTCCGATTTTGGTGTCATCTGCAAACTTACTAACTATATCTGCTATGTTCATATTCCAATCATTTATATCATTAATGGAACGTCGTGGACGCCGCACAGATCCTTGTGACATACCACTGGTCACAGACCTCCAGTCTGAAAAGCAACCCTCCACCACCACCCTCGGTCATCTACTTTTGAGCCAGTTTTGTATCCAAATGGCTGGTTTTCTCTGTGTTCCATGAGATCCATCCTTGCTAACCAAGCTCCCGTGTGGAAACATTTCGAATACCTTATTGAAGTCCATATCGCTCACATCCACCGCTCTGCACTCATCAATCCTTTTGTTACTTCTTCAAAAAACTCAATATCTTGAGACATGATTTCCCACGCACAAAGCAATGCTGGCTATCCCCAATTAGACATTAACTTTCTAAACACATGTAAATCCTGTCCTTCATGTATTCGTCCTTCAATGTACCCACAACTGACGTCAGGCAAGCCAGTCTGTAGTTCCCTGGCGTTTCCTTACCAGCCTTCTTAAACAGTGGCACCACGTTTGCCAACCTCCAATCTTCTACCACCTCACCTGCGACTATTTATGATACAAATATCTCAGCAAGAGGCTCAGTAATCACTTCTCTAGCTTACCACAGAGTTCTCGGGTACACTTGATCAGGTCCTATTGATTTATCCGCCTTTAAAATTTTCAAGACATACAGCACCTCCTCCTCTGTAATGTGGACATTTTGCAAGATGACATACTCGATTTCCCAATGCTGTTTCCCAAACCATCATCCTGTTCTAAATCTTCCAAGTCCTTCTCTACAGGAAATACTTGTTCAGTATCTCCCTCATCACCTTCAGCTCCACGTACAGACTGTCTTGATCTTTGAGGGGCCCTATTCACTCCCCAGTGAACCTTTTGTCCTTTTTGCATTTGTAAAAACACTTTGGATTCTCCTTAAACCTATTTGCCAAAGCAATCTCATGTCCACTTTTTGTCCTCACCATTTCCCTCTATCCCGACACAACACTGCAATCACCTCCTCCCTGACTGATCCATACACAACACTGCAATCTCCCCCTCCCTGACTGATCCCTACCCAACACTGACATCTCCCTCTCCCTGACTGATCCCTATGCAACACTGCAATCTCCCTCTCTCCGACATTTCCCTACACAACACTGCATTCACACCCTTGCTTACTGATCCCGATGCAACACTGCAATCTACACCTCCCTGACTGATCCATACACATCACTGCAATCTCCCCTCCCTGATTGATCCCTACACACCACTGCAATCTCCCCCTCCCTGACTGATCCCTACCCAGCACTGCAATCTTCCCCCTCCCTGACTGATCTCTACTAAACATTGCAATTAACCCCCTCCCTGACTGATCCCTACTAAACATTGCAATCACCCCTTCCCAGACTGATCCCAACCTAACATTGTAATCACCCCCACCCTAACTGATCCCTATAAAACTTTGCAATCACACCTTCCCAGACTGACCCAAACCCAACACTGCAATCTCTCCCTCTCTGACTGATCCCGACCCAACTTTGCAATCTCCCTTGCCCTGACTGATCCGCACCCAACACAAAATCACCTACCTCACTGACTGATCCCTACACAACATTGTAATCTCCCCCTCCCTGACTGATCACTCCTCAACACTGCACTAATAACCTCCTTGCTGATGCCTACATAATAGTGCAATCACCCCTCCCTGACTGATCCCAACTCAAAAATGCAACCTTCCCTCCATGACTGATCCCTACTAAACACTGCACTCAACCCCTCCCTGAGTGATCCCTACCTAACACTGCAATCTCCCCCTGACTGACTGATCTCTACACTCCGCTGCAATCACCCCTCACTGAATGATACCTTCCCAATACTGCACTCTCTCTACCACTGAGTGATCACTACCAAACACTGCAATCTCCCCCTCCCTGACTGATCGCTACGCAACACTACAACCTCCCATAACGAGACTGATCCATACACTTCATTGTAATCTACCCTCCCAGATTGATTCCGATCCACAACTGCACTCACTCCATCCCTGAATGATCCCTACCCAACACTGCACTCACTCTCTCCCTGACTGATCCCTACCCAACACTGCAATCACCCCCTCGCTGACTGATCCCTACCCAACTCTGCAAACTCCCCCTCCCTGACTGAACCCTACACAACACAGCAATCTCCCCCTCACTGACTGCTCCCTACGCAAAACTGCGTTCTCTCCCTCCCTGACTAATCCATACGCAACACTGCAAACTCCCCCTCCCCTACTGATCCCTACACAAAACTGCAATCACTGCCTCAATGACTGATCCCGACATAACAATGCGCTAACCCACTCCCTGCCTGATCCCTCCCCAACCCTGCAGTTTCCCCTTCAATGACAGATTCTTACACAACAGTGCAATCTCCCCCTCCCTGACTGATCCCTACGCAACACTGAAATCTTCCCCTCCCTGACTGATGCCGACCCAACACTGCCATCTTCCCATCCCTGGTTGATCCCTACGCAATAGTGCAAACTCCCCAACCCTGACTGATCCCTATCCAACACTGCAATCCCCCCCTCACTAACTAATCCAGACCCAACACTGCAATCTTTCCCTCAATGACTGATCATTACGAAACATTACAATCACCCCTTCCCAGACTGATCCCAACCCAACATTTCAATCACCCCTACCTGACTGATCCCTACTAAACATTTCAATCACCCTTTCCCAGACTGATCCCAACCCAACATTGTAATGACAACATCCCTGACTGATCCCAACACAACATTGCAATCTCTCCCTCTCTGACTGATCCCGACCTAACATTATAAACTCCCCCTCCCTGACTGATCCCTTCACATCTCTGCAATCTTCCCCTCCCTGACTGATGACTACCCAACACTTCAATCTCCCCTCCCAGACTGATCCCAACTCAAAAATGCAACCTCCCCTCCATGACTGATCCCTACCAAACACTGCACTCAACCCCTCCATGACTTATCCCTACCCAACACTGCAATCTCCCCCTGCCTGACTGATCTCTACACTCCGGTGATATCATCCCTCACTGAATGATAAGTTCACAACACTGCACTCACTCACTCCCTGAGTGATCGCGACCCAACACTGCAAACTCCCCATCCCTGACTGATCACTCCTCAACACTGCACTCACCCCCTTCCTGAATGATCCCTACTCAAAACTGCAATCTCCCCCTCCCTGACCGATCTCTACCCAACGCTGCAATCTCCTCATCCTTGACAGATTCCTTTGCAACACTGCAATCTCCCTCTCCCTGACTGATCCCTATGCAACACTGCAATCTCCCCCTCCATGACTGATCCCTACGCACGACTGCAAACTCCACCTTCCAGACTGATCCCTACACTCCACTGTAATCACACATCCCTGAATGATTCCCACCCAGAACTGCACTTACTCCATCCCTGACTGATCCCGACCGAACACTGCAATCTTCCCCTCCCTGAATGAACCCTACCCAAAACTGCAATTTCCCCCTCCCTGACTAAACCCTACACAACGCTGCATTCTCCCCCTCCCTCACTGCTCCCTATGAAAACATGCAATCACTCCCTCCCTCACTGAACCATACACAACATTCAATCTCCCCCTCCATAACTGATCCCTACCCAACACTGCAATCATCCACCTCAATGACTGATCCCTACTAAACATTGCAATCAACCCTTCCCAGACTGATCCCAACCCAACATTGTAATCACCCCCTACCTGACTGATCCCTACGCAACACAGCAATCTCCCCCTCCCAGACTCATCCCTACACAACACTTCAATCTCCCAGTCCCTGACTGATCTCTGTGCAACACTGCAATCTCCGCCTCAATGACTGATCCCTACGCAACACTGCAAACTGCCCCTCATTTACTGTGCTCTACACTACACTGTAATCACCGCTCCCTGAATGCTACCTACATAAAACTACACTCACTCCATCCCTGACTGATCCCGACACAACACTGCAATCTCCCCTTCCCGGACTGATCCCTACACAACACTGCACTCACCCCCCCCCCCCCGCCGACGGATCCCTACCCCTTACCGCAATCACCCCCTCCCTGACTGATCCCTATGCAACACTGCAAACTCTCCCTCCCAGACTGTTCCCTATACGCCAATGTAATCACCACTCCCTGAATGATTCCTACCCACAACTGCTCTCACTCCATCCCTGACTGTTCCCTACCAAACACTGCACTCACCCCCTCCCTGAAGGATCCCTACTCAACATTGCATTCACACCCTCCCTGACTGATCCCTACTCAACACTGTAATCTCCAACTCTCTGACTGATCCCTACCGAGCATCGCAATCTCCACCTCCCTGACAGATCCCTATGCAACACTGCAATCTCCCCCCATCAGAACCCTTTTCAACAAAGCGTAAACCCGCGCCCTGACTAATCCCTGCCCAACACTGCGCTAGCCCACTCCCAGACTGATCCTTACGCAGCACTGCAATCTCCCCTTCCCTGACTGATCACTTCACACCACTGCAATTTCCCCTCTACCTGACAGATTGTTACACAACATTGCAATCTGCCCCTCCCTGAATTATCCCTTTGCAACACTGCAATCTCCCCTTACCTGACAGATCCCAACACACCACTGAGATCACCCCTTCCTGGCTGATCCCAACCCATCACTGCAACATCCCACTCCCCGACTGATCCGTATCCAAGACTGCAATCTACCCCTCCCTGACTGATCACTAACCAACACTTCAATGTTCCCCTCCCTGACAGATTATTACACAACACTGCAATCTCCCCCTCCCTGACTGATCCAGACGCAACACAGCGCTAAACCACTCCCTGATGATCCCTACCCAACACTGCGCTAACCCACTCCCTGACCGCTCCCTACCCAACACTGTGCCACCGCCCTGACTGTTGATCCCTACCTAACACTGCAATCACACCCTCCCTGACTGATCCCTTCACACCACTGCATTTCCCCCCCCTTCCCTGACAGATTTTTACACAACACTGCAATCTCCCCCTTCCTGAATGACCCCTACACACCACTGCAATCTCCCCTCCATGACTGATCCATTAACACCACTGGAATTTTCCCCCTCCCTGACAGATTGTTACACAACACTGCAATCTGCATCTCCCTGAATGATTCCTACGCAACACTGCAATCTCCTCTTTCCTAACTGATCCCAACACACCACTGAGATCATCCCTTCCTGGCTGATCCCAACCCAACACTGCAATCACCCCTCCCTGACTGATCCCTACCCAACACTGCAATTTCCCTCAACCTGACTGATTCCTATGCAACACTGCAAGATCCCCCCTCCTGACTGATCCCTTTCCAACAGTGTTTCACACCCTACCTGTCTGATCCCTACCCAACACCGCAATCACTCGCTCCCTGACTGATCCTTACCCAACACTGCAATCTCACCCTCCCAGACAGATCCCAACGCATCACTGTAATCTACCCCTCCCTGAATGAAATCTATCCAAAACTCAATCTCCTCCTTCCAGACTGATCCCAACCCAACATGGTAATCACCCCCTCCCGGACTGATCCCAACCCTACACAGCAGTCTCCCCTTCCCTGCCTAATCCCTACCAAACACTCCACTAACCCACTCCCTGACTGATCCCTCTCCAACACTGCAGTCTCCCCTCCCGGACAGATCACCATGCAACACTGCAATCTCCTCCCGCTGACTGATAAGGATCCAACACTGCAATCTCCCCCCCCGACTGATTCTGACACACCACTGCAATCTCCCCCTCCCTGACTGATCCCCACGCAAAACTGCATTGTCCCCCTCCCTAACTGATCCCTATACAACACTGCAATCTCCCCCTCCCTGACTGATCCCTATGTAAAACTGCAATCTCCACCTCCATGACTGATCCATACGCAAAACGGCAATCTCTCCGTCCCTGACTGATCCCTATGCAACACTGCAATCTCCCCCTCCATGACTGATACTTTCGCAACACTGCAAACGCCCCCTCTCAGACTCTTCCCGACACTCCACTGTAATCACCACTCCCTGAATGATACCTACCCAAAACTGCACTCACTCAATCCCTGACTGATTTCGACCCAACACTGCAATCTCCCTCTCCCTGATTGAACACTGCCCAATACTGCAATCACCCCCCTCCCTGACTGACCAATATGCAACACTGCACTCAACCCCTCCCTGACTGATCCCTACCCAACACGGCAATCTCCTCCTCCCTGACCGATCCCTACTCAACACTGCACTCACCCCCTCCCTGACTGATCCCTACCCAACACTGTAATCTCCCCCTCCATGTCTGATCCCTAACCAAGACTGCACTCCCCTCTCCCTGACTGATCCCTACACTCCAGTGTAATTACTCCTCCCTGAATGATTCCGACCCACAACTGCTCTCACCCCCTCCCTGACAAATCCCTTTTCAACACTGCGTAAACCCACTCCCTGATTAATCCCTACTCAACACTGCGCTCGCCCACTCCCTGACTGATGCCTACACAACACTACAATCTCCCCCTCCCTGACTGATCCCTACGCAACACTGCAATTTCCCCCTCCATGACAGATTGTTACACAACACAGCAATCTGCCCCTCCCTGAATTATCCCGATGCAACACTGCAATCTCCCCTTTCCTTACTGATCCCGACCCAACACTTCACTCATCCCCTCCCTGACAGATCCCTACCCAACCCTGCAATCACCTCCTCCCTGACTGATCTGTATCCAACACTGCAATCTCCCCATATCTGACTGATCCCTGTGCAAATTGTAATCTCCCCCTCCCTGACTGATACCTACACTCCACTGTAATCCACCCTCCCTGAATGATTCCTACCCAAAACTGCACTCACTCCATCCCTGACTGATCCCGACATAACACAGCAATCTCCGCATCCCTGACTGACCCCTACGCAAAACTGCAATCTCTACCTCCCTGACTGATCCATACTCAAAACCGCAATCCCCGCCTCAATGACTGATCCCTACATAACACTGCGCTAACACACTCCCTGCCTGATCTCTCCCTAACACTGCAGTCTCCTCCCCTGACAGATTCTTACACAACACTGCAATCTGCCTCACCCTGAATGATCCGGACCCAACACTGCAAACTCCCCCTCCATGACTGATCCCTATTAAACATTGCAATCACCCATTCCCAGACTGATCCCAACCCAACATTGTAATCACCCCCTCCCTGACTGATCCCAACCCAACACTGCACTCACCCCCTCCCTGACGGATCCCTACACAACACTTCAATCTCCCATTCCCTGACTGATCTCTGTGCAACACTGCAATCTCCGCCTCAATGACTGATCCCTACGCAACACTGCAAACTGCCCCTCATTTACTGTGCTCTACACTCCACTGTAATCACCGCTCCCTGAATGCTACCTACATAAAACTACACTCACTCCATCCCTGACTGATCCCGACCCAACACTGCAATCTCCCCTTCCCGGACTGATCCCTACACAACACTGCACTCACCGCCCCCCCCCCCCGACGGATCCCTACCCCATACTGCAATCACCCCCTCCCTGACTGATCCCTATGCAACACTGCAAACTCTCCCTCCCAGACTGTTCCCTATACGCCAATGTAATCACCACTCCCTGAATGATTCCTACCCACAACTGCTCTCACTCCATCCCTGACTGTTCCCTACCCAACACTGCACTCACCCCCTCCCTGAAGGATCCCTACTCAACATTGCATTCACACCCTCCCTGACTGATCCCTACTCAACACTGTAATCTCCAACTCTCTGACTGATCCCTACCGAGCATCGCAATCTCCACCTCCCTGACAGATCCCTATGCAACACTGCAATCTCCCCCCATCAGAACCCTTTTCATCAAAGCGTAAACCCACTCCCAGACTAATCCCTGCCCAACACTGCGCTAGCCCACTCCCAGACTGATCCTTACGCAGCACTGCAATCTCCCCTTCCCTGACTGATCACTTCACACCACCGCAATTTCCCCTCTACCTGACAGATTGTTACACAACATTGCAATCTGCCCCTCCCTAAATTATCCCTTTGCAACACTGCAATTTCCCCTTACCTGACAGATCCCAACACACTACTGAGATCACCCCTTCCTGGCTGATCTCAACCCATCACTGCAACATCCCACTCCCCGACTGATCCGTATCCAAGACTGCAATCTACCCCTCCCTGACTGATCACTAACCAACACTTCAGTGTTCCCCTCCCTGACAGATTATTACACAACACTGCAATCTCCCCCTCCCTGACTGATCCCGACGCAACACAGCGCTAAACCACTCCCTGACTGATCCCTACCCAACACTGCGCTAACCCACTCCCTGAACACTCCCTACCCAACACTGTGCCACCGCCCTGACTGTTGATCCCTACCTAACACTGCAATCACACCCTCCCTGACTGATCCCTTCACACCACTGCATTTTCCCCCCTTCCCTGACAGATTTTTACACAACACTGCAATCTCCCCCTTCCTGAATGACCCCTACACACCACTGCAATCTCCCCTCCATGACTGATCCATTAACACCACTGGAAGTTTCCCCCTCCCTGACAGATTGTTACACAACACTGCAATCTGCATCTCCCTGAATGATCCCTACGCAACACTGCAATCTCCTCTTTCCTAACTGATCCCAACACACCACTGAGATCATCCCTTCCTGGCTGATCCCAACCCAACACTGCAATCACCCCTCCCTGACTGATCCCTACCCAACACTGCAATTTCCCTCAACCTGACTGATTCTGACACACCACTGCAATCTCCCCCTCCCTGACTGATCCCCACGCAAAACTGCATTGTCCCCCTCCCTGACTGATCCCTATACAACACTGCAATCTCCCCCTCCCTGACTGATCCCTATGTAAAACTGCAATCTCCACCTCCATGACTGATCCATACGCAAAACAGCAATCTCTCCGTCCCTGACTGATCCCTATGCAACACTGCAATCTCCCCCTCCATGACTGATACTTTCGCAACGCTGCAAACGCCCCCTCTCAGCCTCTTCCCGACACTCCACTGTAATCACCACTCCCTGAATGATACCTACCCAAAACTGCACTCACTCAATCCCTGACTGATTCCGACCCAACACTGCAATCTCCCTCTCCCTGATTGAACACTGCCCAATACTGCAATCACCCCGTCCCTGACTGACCAATATGCGACACTGCACTCAACCCCTCCCTGACTGATCCCTACCCAACACGGCAATCTCCTCCTCCCTGACGGATCCCTACTCAACACTGCACTCACCCCCTCCCTGACTGATCCCTACCCAACACTGTAATCTCCCCCTCCATGTCTGATCCCTAACCAAGACTGCACTCCCCTCTCCCTGACTGATCCCTACACTCCAGTGTAATTACTCCTCCCTGAATGATTCCTACCCACAACTGCTCTCACTCCATCCCTGACAGATCCCAAACCAACACTGCGTAAACCCACTCCCTGACTAATCCCTACCCAACACTGCGCTCGCCCACTCCCTGACTGATGCCTACACAACACTACAATCTCCCCCTCCCTGACTGATCCCGACGCAACACTGCAATTTCCCCCTCCCTGACAGATTGTTACACAACACAGCAATCTGCCCCTCCCTGAATTATCCCGACGCAACACTGCATTCTCCCCTTTCCTGACTGATCCCGACCCAACACTTCACTCATCCCCTCCCTGACAGATCCCTACCCAACCCTGCAATCACCTCCTCCCTGATTGATCCGTATCCAACACTGCAATCTCCCCATATCTGACTGATCCCTGTGCAAATTGTAATCTCCCCCTCCCTGACTGATACCTACAATCCACTGTAATCAACTCTCCCTGAATGATTCCTACCCAAAACTGCACTCACTCCATTCCTGACTGATCCCGACATAACACAGCAATCTCCGCATCCCTGACTGACCCCTACGCAAAACTGCAATCTCTAACTCCCTGACTGATCCATACTCAAAACCGCAATCCCCGCCTCAATGACTGATCCCTACATAACACTGCGCTAACACACTCCCTGCCTGATCTCTCCCTAACACTGCAGTCTCCTCCCCTGACAGATTCTTACACAACACTGCAATCTGCCTTTCCCTGAATGATCCGGACCCAACACTGCAAACTCCCCCTCCATGACTGATCCCTACTAAACATTGCAATCACCCATTCCCAGACTGATCCCAACCCAACATTGTAATCACCCCCTCCCTGACTGATCCCAACCCAACACTGCACTCACCCCCTCCCTGACGGATCCCTACCCAACACTGCAATCACCCCCTCCCTGCCTGATCCGTACCTAACACTGCAATCTCCCCCTCCCTGACTGATCCCAACCCAACACTGCACTCACCCCCTCCCTGACGGATCCCAACCCAACACTGCAATCACCCCCTCCCTGACTGAATCGTACCCAACACTGCACTTAGCCCCTCCCTGACGGATCCCTACCCAACACTGCAATCACCCCCTCCCTGACTGATCCCTACACTCCACTGTAATCAACTCTCCCAGAATGATTCTTGCCCAAAATTGAACTCACTCCATCCCTGACTGTTCCCGACCAAACACTGCAATCTCTACCTCCCTGACTGATCCATACGCAAAATTGCAATCACCGCCTCAATGACTAATCCCTAGATAACACTGCGCTCACCCTCTCCCTGTCTGAACCCTCCCCCTCCCTGACAGATTCTTACACAACACTGCAATCTGCCCCTCACTGACTGATCCCTATGCAACACTGCAATCTCCTCCTCCCTGACTGATCCCTACACACCACTGCAATTTCCCCCCTAACTGACCGATCCCTAAACAATACTGACATCTCCCCGTCCCTGACTGATCCCTATGCAACACTGCAATCTCCTCCTCCCTGACTGATCCCTACACACCACTGCAATTTCCCCCCTAACTGACCGATCCCTAAACAACACTGACATCTCCCCGTCCCTGACTGATCCGTATGCAACACTGCAATCTCCTCCTCCCTGACTGATCCATACACATCACTGCAATCACCCTCTCCCTGACTGATCCCAACCCAACATTGCAATCCCTCCCTCTCTAACTGATCCAGACCCAACACTGTCATCTTCCCCTCGCTCATTGATCCCTACACAACACTGCAATCTCCCGCTTCCTGACTGGTTACTACCCAACACTTCAATTTCCCCTCCCTGACTAATCCCAACTCAAAATTGCAACCTCCCCTCCATGACTGATGCCTACCGAACACTGCACTCAAACCCTCCCTGACTGATTCCTACCTAACACTGCAATATTCCCCGCCTGACTGATGTCTACACTCCGCTGCAATCAGCCCTCACTGAATGATACCTTCTCAACACTGCACTCACTCCATCCCTGACTGATCCCTACCCAACACTGCACTCACCCCTCTCCCTCCCTGAATAATCCCTAATCAAAACAGCAATCTCCCCCTCCCTAACTGATCCCTACCCAACGCTCCAATCTCCACAGCCCTGACTGACCCCTTTGCAACACTGCAATCTCTCACTCCCTGACTAATCTCTACGCAACACAGCAATCTCCCCCTCTCAGACTGATCCCTACCCAATGCTGCAATATCCCCCTCCATGACTAATCCCAATGCAACACTGCAAACTCCCCCTCCCAGACTGTTCCCTACACTCCAATGTAATCACCACACCCTGAATGATACCTACCCAAAACTGCATTCACTCCATGCCTGACTGATCAGGACCCTACACTGCAATCTCCCTCTCCCTGACTGATCCCTACGCAACACAGCAATCTCCCCCTCCCAGACTGATCCCTACACAACACTTCAATCTCCCAGTCCCTGACTGATCTCTGTGCAACACTGCAATCTCCGCCTCGATGACTGATCCCTACGCAACACTGTAAACTGCCCCTCCTATACTGTGCCCTGCACTCCACTGTAATCACCGCTCCCTGAATGCTACCTACATGAAACTACACTCTCTCCATGCCTGACCGATCCCGACCCAACACTGCAATCTCCCCTTCCCGGACTGATCCCTACACAACACTGCACTCACCCCCTCCCTGACGGATCCCTACCCCGTACTGCAATTACCCCCTCCCTAACTGATCCCTATGCAACACTGCAAACTCCCCCTCCCAATCTGTTCCCTAAATTCCAATGTAATCACCACTCCCTGAATGATTCCTACCCACAACTGCTCTCACTCCATCCCTGACTGTTCCCTACCCAACACTGCACTCACCCCCTCCCTGAAGGATCCCTACTCAACACTGCATTCACACCCTGGCTGACTGATCCCTACCCAACATTGCAATCTCCACCTCCATGACTGATCCCTATGCAACACTGCGATCTCCCCCCTGACAGAACCCTTTTCAACACTGCGTAAACCCACTCCCTGACTCATCCCAACCCAACACTGCGCTAGCCCACTCCCTGACTGATCCCTACGCAGCACTGCAATCTCCCCCTCCCTGACAGATTATTATACAACACTGCAATCTGCCCTTCCCTGAATTATCCCTTTGCAACACTGCAATCTCCCCTTACCTGACAGATCCCAACACACCACTGAGATCACCCCTTCCTGGCTGATCCCAACCCATCACTGCAACGTCCCCCTCCCCGACTGATCCGTATCCAAGACTGCAATATACCCTCCCTGACTGATCACTAACCAACACTTCAATGTTCCCCTCCCTCACAGATTATTACACAACACTGCAATCTCCCCCTCCCTGACTGATCCCTACCCAACACTGCGCTAACCCACTCCATGACCGCTCCCTACCCAACACTGTGCCACCGCCCTGACTGATGATCCCTACCTAACACTGCAATCTCACCCTCCCTGAATGATCCCTGCCCAATACTGCAATCTCCCCCTCCATGACAAATCCCAACGCATCACTGCAATCTCCCCCTTCCTGAATGAACCCTACACACCACTGCAATCACCCCTCCCTGACTGATCCCTTCACACCACTGCAATTTCCCCCCTCCCTGACAGATTGTTACACAACACTGCAATCTGCCCCTCCCTGAATGATTCCTACGCAACACTGCAATCTCCTCTTTCCTGAGTGATCCCAAGACACCACTGAAATCATCCCTTCCTGGCTGATCCCAACCAAACACTGCAATCGACCCCTCCCTGACCTCTCCCTACCCAACACTGTAATCTCCACAACCTGACTGATCCCTACCCAAAACCGCAATCACACCCTCTCTGACTGATCCCTACCCCACACTGCAATCTCCACCTCCCTGAATGATCCCTACCCAACACTGCAATCTTACCCTCCCAGACAGGTCCCAACGCATCACTGCAATCTCCCCCTCCCTGAATGAAATCTACCTAAAACTCAATCTCCTCCTTCCGGACTGATCCCAAACCAACATGGTAATCACCCCCTACCGGACTGATCCCAATCCTACACAGCAGTCTCCACTTCCCTGCCTAATCCCTACCGAACACTCTGCTAATCCACTCCCTGACTGATCCCTCCCCAACACTGCAGTCTCCCCTCCCGGACTGATCACCACGCAACACTGTAACCTCCTCCCGCAGACTGATCCCGATCCAACACTGCAATCTCCCCCTCCCTGACTGATTCTGCCACACCACTGCAATCTCCCCCTCCCTGATTGATCCATACGCAAAACTGCAATCTCCCCCTCCCTGACTGATCCCTATGTAAAACTGCAATCTCCAGCCCCATGACTGATACCTTCGCAACACTGCAAACGCCCCCTCTCAGACTCTTCCCGACACTCCACTGTAATCACCACTCCCTGAATGATAACTCCCCAAAACTGCACTCACTCAATCCCTGACTGATTCCGACCCAACACTGCAATCTCCCTCTCCCTGATTGAACCCTACCCAATACTGCAATCACCCCCTCCCTGAATGATCAATATGCGACACTGCACTCAACCCCTCCCTGACTGATCCCTACCCAACATTGCAATCTCCTCCTCCCTGACGGATCCCTACTCAACACTGCACTCACCCCCTCCCTGACTGATCCCTACCCAACACTGTAGTCTCCCCCTCCTTGTCTGATCCCTAACCAAGAATGCACTCCCCTCTCCCTGACTGATCCCTACACTCCACTGTAATCACCCCTCCCTGAATGATTCCTACCCACAACTGCTCTCACTCCATTCCTGACTGATCCAAAACCAACACTGCACTCACCCCCTCCCTGACGGATCCCTACTCAACACTGCACTCATCCCGTCCCTGACTGATCCCTACCCAACACCGCAATCTCCCTATCCCTGACTCATCCTTATGCAACACTGCAATCTCCCTCCTGACAGATCCCTTTTCAACACTGCGTAAACCCACTCCCTAACTTATCTCTACCCAACACTGCGCTCGCCCACTCCCTGACTGATGCCTACACAACACTACAATCTCCCTCTCCCTGACTGATCCCTACGCAACACTGCAATATCCCCCCGCCCTGACAGATTGTTACACAACACAGCAATCTGCCCCTCCCTGAATGATCCCGAGGCAACACTGCAATCTCCCCTTTCCTGACTGAACCCAACACACCACCGAAATCAGCCCTTCCTGGCTGATCCCAACCCAACATGGTACTCACCCGCTCCCGGACTGATCCCAACCGAACACTGCAGTCTTCCCTTCCCTGCCTAATCCCTACCCAACACTGCGCTAACCCAATCCCTGATTGATCTCTACCGAACACTCCGCTAACCCACTCCCTGACTGGTCCAGTCCCAACACTGCACGAACCCACTCCCTGACTGATCCCTACCCAACACAGCCATCTCCCCCTCCCTGAATGATCACCACGCAACACTGCAATCTGCACCCGCTGACTTATTCCCATCCAACACTGCAGTCTCCCGCTTCCTGACTGATTTCGACACACCACTGCAATCTCCCCCTCCCTGACTGATCCCCACGCAAAACTGCATTGTCCCGCTCCCTGACTGATCCCTATACAACACTGCAACCTCCCCCTCCCTGTTTGATCCCTATGTAAAACTGCAATCTCCCCCTCCATGACTGATCCATACGCAACACTGCAATCTCCCCCATCCTGACTGATCCCTACGAAAAACTGCAATCTCCCCCTCACTGACTGATCCTTACATAACACTGCGCTATCCCACTCCCTGCCTGGTCCCTACCCAACACTGCAGTCTCCCCACCTGAAAGATTCTTTCACAACACTGCATTCTCCCCCACCCTGACCCTTGCCTTCCCAACACTGAAATCTCCCCCTCCCTGACTGATCCCTGTGCAAAACTGCAAGCTCCCCCTCTCCGACAGTTCCCTACCAAACACTGCACTCACACGCTCCCTGAGTGATCACTAACCAACTCTGCTATCTGCTCATCCCTGATTGATCCCTTTGCAACACTGCAATCTCCCCATCCCTGACTGATCGCTACGCAACATTGCAATCTCCTCCTCCCTGACTGATCTCTACACAAAACTGCACTCACTCCATCCGTGACTGATCACTACACAACGCTGCAATCTCCCACTCCCTGACTGATCGCTACCCAACACTGCAACCTCCCCAACCCAGACTGATCCCTGCACTCCACTGTGATCACCCCTCCCGAAATGATTCCTACCCACAACTGCTCTCACTCCATCCCTGACTGAACCCTACCCAACAATGCAGTCACCCCCTCCCTGACTGATCCCTACCCAACAATCCAATCTCCTCCTCCATGACTGATCGCTCCCCAAAACTGCAATCTGCCCTCCCTGTCTGAACCCAACCCAACACTGCAATCTCCTTCACCCAGACTGATCCCTAAACTCCACTGTAATCACCCCTTCCTGAATGATTCCTATCCAAAACAGCACTCACTCCATCCCTGACTGATCCCTACACACTACTGCAATTTCCCCCCAAACTGACCGATCCCTAAACAACACCGACATCTCCCCGTCCCTGACTGATCCCTATGCAACACTGCAATCTCCTCCTCCCTGACTGATCCATACACACAACTGCAATCACCCTCTCCCTGACTGATCCCAACCCAACATTGCAATCTCTCCCTCTCTAACTGATCCAGACCCAACACTGTCATCTCCCCCTCCCTCAATGATCCCTACACAACTCTGCAATCTCCCGCTTCCTGACTGGTTACTACCCAACACTTCAATTTCCCCTCCCTGACAAATCCCACCTCAAAATTGCAACCTTCCCTCCATGACTGATCCCTACCTAACACTGCAGTATTCCCCACCTGTCTGATGTCTACACTCCGCTGCAATCAGCCCTCACTGAATGATACCTTCCCAACACTGCATTCACTCACTCCCTGAATGATCACTATCCAACACTGCAACCTCCCCATCCCTAACTGATCGCTACCAAACATTGCAACCTCCCAGACCGAGACTGATCCCTACACTCCATTGTAATCACCCCTCCCTGAATGATTCCTACCCACAACTGCACTCACTCCATCCCTGACTGATCCATACCCAACACTGCACTCATCCACTCCCTGAATATTCCCGACGCAAAACTGCAATCTCCCCCTCCCGAACTGATCCCTACCCAACGCTGCAATCTCCACAGCCCTGACTGATCCCTTTGCAACACTGCCATCTCCCTCTCCCTGACGAATCTCTCCGCAACACAGCAATCTCCCCCTCTCAGACAGATCACTACCCAATGCTGCAATCTCCCCCTCCATGACTAATCCCAATGCAACACTGCAAACTCCCCCTCCCAGACTGTTCCCTACACTCCACTGTAATCACCACTCCCTGAATGATACCTACCCAAAACTACACTCACTCCATGCCTGACTGATCACGACCCTACACTGCAATCTCCCCCTCCCAGACTGATCACTACACAACACTTCAATCTCCCAGTCCCTGACTGATCTCTGTGCAACACTGCAATCTCCGCCTCGATGACTGATCCCTACACAACACTGCAAACTGCCCCTCCTATACTGTGCCCTGCACTCCATTGTAATCACCGCTCCCTGAATGCTACCTACATAAAACTACACTCACTCCAGGCCTGACCGATCCCGACCCAACACTGCCATCTCCCCTTCCCGGACTGATCCCTACACAACACTGCACTCACCACCTCCCTGACGGATCCCTACCCCATACTGCAATCACCCCCTCTATGACTGATCCCTATGCAACACTGCAAACTCCCCCTCCCAATCTGTTCCCAAAACTCCGATGTAATCACCACTCCCTGAATGATTCCTACCCACAACTGCTCTCACTCCATCCCTGACTGTTCCCTACCCAACACTGCACTCACCCCCTCCCTGAAGGATCCCTACACAACACTGCATTCACACCCTGGCTGACTGATCCCTAACCAACATTGCAATCTCCAACTCCATGACTGATCCCTATGCAACACTGCGATCTCCCCCCTGACAGAACCCTTTTCAATACTGCGTAAAACCACTCCCTGACTCATCCCTACCCAACACTGCGCTAGCCCACTCCCTGACTGATCCCTACGCAGCACTGCAATCTCCCCCTCCCTGACTCTCCCCCTTCACACCACTGCAATTTGACCCCTCTCCCTGACAGATTATTATACAACACTGCAATCTGCCCTTCCCTGAATGATCCATTTGCAACACTGCAATCTCCCCTTTCCTGACAGATCCCAACACACCACTGAGATCACCCCTTCCTGGCTGATCCCAACCCATCAGTGCAACGTCCCCCTCCCCGACTGATCCGTATCCAAGACTGCAATATACCCTCCCTGACTGATCACTAACCAACACTTCAATGTTCCCCTCCCTGACAGATTATTACACAACACTTCAATCTCCCCCTCCATGACAAATCCCAACGCATCACTGCAATCTCCCCCTTCCTGAATGAACCATACACACCACTGCAATCACCCCTCCCTGACTGATCCCTTCACACCAATGCAATTTCCCCCCTCCCTGACAGATTGTTACACAACGCTGCAATCTGCCCCTCCCTGAATGATTCCTACGCAACACTGCAATCTCCTCTTTCCTGAGTGATCCCAACACACCACTGAGATCATTCCTTCCTGGCTGATCCCAACCAAACACTGCAATCACCCCTCCCTGACTGATCCCTATCCAACACTGCAATCTACCCCTCCCTGACCTCTCCCTACCCAACACTGTGCCACCCCCTGCCTGTCTGATCCCTACCCAAAACCGCAATCACACCTTCCCTGACTGATCCCTACCCCACTCTGCAATCTCCCCCTCCCTGAATGATCCCTACCCAACACTGCAATCTCACCCTCCCTGACAGATCCCAACGCATCACTTCAATCTCCCCCTCCCTGAATGAAATCTACCTAAAACTCAATCTCCTCCTTCCGGACTGATCCCAAACCAACATGGTAAACACCCCCTACCGGACTGATCCCAACCCTACACAGCAGTGTCCCCTTCCTTGCCTAATCCCTACCGAACCTTCTGCTAACCCACTCCCTGACTGATCACGACCCAACACTGCAAGAACCCACTCCCTGACTGATCCCTCCCCAACACTGCAGTCTCCCCTCCCGGACTGATCACCACGCAACACTGCAACCTCCTCCCGCAGACTGATCCCGATCCAATACTGCAATCTCCCCCTCCCTGACTGATTCTGACACACCACTGCAATCTCCCCCTCCCTGATTGATCCCCACGCAAAACTGCATTGTCCCCCTCCCTGACTGATCCCTATACAACACTGCAATCTCCCCCTCCCTGACTGATCCCTATGTAAAACTGCAATCTCCAGCCCCATGACTGATCCATACGCAAAACTGCAATCTCTCCGTCCCTGACTGATCCCTATGCAACACTACAATCTCCACCTCCATGACTGATACCTTCGCAACACTGCAAACGCCCCCTCTCAGACTCTTCCCGACACTCCACTGTAATCACCACTCCCTGAATGATACCTACCCAAAACTGCACTCACTCAATCCCTGACTGATTCCGACCCAACACTGCAATCTCCCTCTCCCTGATTGAACCCTACCCAATACTGCAATCACCCCCTCCCTGAATGATCAATGTGCGACACTGCACTCAACCCCTCCCTGACGGACCCCTACCCAACGCTGCAATCTCCTCCTCCCTGACGGATCCCTACTCAACACTGCACTCACCCCCTCCCTGACTGATCCCTACCCAACACTGTAGTCTCCCCCTCCATGTCTGATCCCGAACCAAGAATGCACTCCCCTCTCCCTGACTGATCCCTCCACTCCACTGTAATCACCCCTCCCTGAATGATTCCTACCCACAACTGCTCTCACTCCATCCCTGACTGATCCAAAACCAACACTGCACTCACCCCCACCCTGACGGATCCCTACTCAACACTGCACTCATCCTGTCCCTGACTGATCCCTACCCAACACCGCAATCTCCCCCTCCCTGACTGATCCCTATGCAACACTGCAATCTCCCTCCTGACAGATCCCTTTTCAACACTCCGTAAACCCACTCCCTAACTTATCCCTACCCAACACTGCGCTCGCCCACTCCCTGACTGATGCCTACACAACACTACAATCTCCCTCTCCCTGACTGATCCCTACGCAACACTGCAATTTCCCCCACCCTGACAGATTGTTACACAACACAGCAATCTGCCCCTCCCTGAATGATCCCGAGGCAACACTGCAATCTCCCCTTTCCTGACTGATCCCAACACACCACCGAAATCAGCCCTTCCTGGCTGATCCCAACCCATCATGGTACTCACCCCCTCCCGGACTGATACCAACCGAACACTGCAGTCTCCCCTTCCCTGCCTAATCCCTACCCAACACTGCGCTAACCCAATCCCTGATTGATCTCTACCGAACACTCCGCTAACCCACTCCCCGACTGGTCCAGTCCCAACACTGCACGAACCCACTCCCTGACTGATCCCTACCCAACACAGCAATCTCCCCCTCCCTGAATGATCACCACGCAACACTGCAATCTGCACCCGCTGACTTATTCCCATCCAACACTGCAGTCTCCCGCTTCCTGACTGATTCCGACACACTACTGCAATCTCCCCCATCCTGACTGTACCCTACGAAAAACTGCAATCTCCCCCTCACTGACTGATCTTTACATAACACTGAGCTATCCCACTCCCTGCCTGGTCCCTACCCAACACTGCAGTCTCCCCACCTGAAAGATTCTTACACAACACTGCATTCTCCCCCACCCTGACCGATGCCTTCCCAACACTGAAATCTCCCTCTCCCTGACTGATCCCTGTGCAAAACTGCAAGCTCCCCCTCTCCAACAGTTCCCTACCAAACACTGCACTCACACGCTCCCTGAGTGATCACTAACCAACTCTGCTATCTGCTCATCCCTGATTGATCCCTTTGCAACATTGCAATCTCCTCATCCCTGACTGATCTCTACACAAAACCGCATTCACTCCATCCGTGACTGATCACTACACAACACTGCAATCTCCCAATTCCTGACTGATCGCTACCCAACACTGCAACCTCCCCCAACCCAGACTGATCCCTACACTCCACTGTGATCACTCCTCCGAAATGATTCCTACCCACAACTGCTCTCACTCCATCCCTGACTGACCCCTACCCAACAATGCACTCACCCCCTCCCTGACTGATCCCTACCCAACAATCCAATCTCCCCCTCCATGACTGATCGCTCCCCAAAACTGCAATCTGCCCTCCCTGTCTGAACCCAACCCAACACTGCAATCTCCTTCACCCAGACTGATCCCTAAACTCCACTGTAATCACCCCTCCCTGAATGATTCCTATCCAAAACAGCATTCACTCCATCCCTGACTGATCACTACCCAACACTACAATCTTCCCCTCCCTGACTCACCCTATCCCACACTGCACTCATCTCCTCCTTGACGGATCCCTACTCAACACTGCACTCACTCCCTCCCTGACTGATCCCTACCCAATACTGTAATCTCCCCCTCCATGTCTGATCCCTATGCAACACTGCAATCTCCACCCCGGATAGATCCCTAAGCAACGCTGCGTGAACACACTCCCTGACTGATCCCTACCCAAAACAGCGCTAGTCCACTCCCTGCCTGATGTCTACCCAACACTGCAATCTCCCCCTCCCTGACTGAACACTACTCAACACTGCAATCTCCCCCTCCCTGACTGTTTCCTACGCAGCGCTGCAAACTTCCCCTCACTGACTGATCCCTACCCAAAACTGCAATCTCCCCGTCCCAGACTAATCCCTATGCAAAAAAGCACTCCCCCCTCCTTGACTGATCCCTACCTAACACTGCTATCTCACCCTCCCAGATTGATCGCTACCCAACACTGCAACCTCCACCGACCCAGATTGATCCCTACACTCCACTGTAATCACCCCTCCCTGAATGATTCCTACCCAAAACTGCACTCACTCCATCCCTGACTGATCACTACCCAACACTGCAATCTCCCCTTCCCTGACTGATTCCTACCCAACACTGCATTCGCCCCCTCCCTGACGGAACCCTACTCAACACTGCGCTCACTCCCTCCCTACTGATCCCTACCCAACACTGTAATCTTCCCCCCTATGTCTGATCTCTACCCAACACTGCAATCTCCCACTCCCTGACTGACCCCCTGGAACACTGCAATCTCCCCCCGACAGATCCCTAAGCAACACTGCGTAAACCCACTCCCATACTAATCCCTACCCAACACTGCAATCTACCCCTCCCTGACTGATCACTATCCAGCACTTCAATCTCCCGGTCCCTGACAGATTGTTACACAACAATGCAATCTGCCCCTGCCTGAATGATCCCTTCGCAACACTGCTATCTCCCCTTTCCTGACTGATCCCTACTCACCATTGAAATCACCCCATCCTGTCTGATCCCAATTGAACACTGCAATCTCCCCCACCCTGACTGATTCCTACCCAACACTGCAACATTTCCCTCCCTGACTGATCACTACCCAACACTTCAATCTCCCCGTCCCTGACAGATTCGTACACCAAACTGCAATCTCCCCCTCCCTGACTGATCCCGACGCAACACTGCGCAAAACTACTCCCTGACCGATCCCTACCCAACACTGCGCTAACCCCCTCCCAAACCGAAACCTACCCACCACTGTGCTAACCCCCTCCCGGTCTGATCCCTACCCCACCCTGCAATCTCCCCCTCCCTGAATGATCCCTTCCCAACACTGCAATCTCCCCCTCCCTGACAGATCCCAACGCATCACCGCAATCTCCCCCTACCTGCATGATCCCTACCCAACACTCAATCTTCCCCTTCCAGACTGATCCCAACTCAACATGGTAATCTCCCCCTCCCTGACTGATCCCTATCCGACACTGCAGTCTCCCCCTCCCTGACTAATCCCTACCCAACACTGCGCTAAGCTACTCTGACAGATCTCAACTGAACACTCCGCTAACCCACTCCCTGACTGATCCCGACCCAACACTGCACCATCCCACTCCTTGTCTGATCCCTACCGAACACTGCAGTCTCCCCCTCCCTGACTGATCACCACCCAACACTGCAATCTCCACCCACTGACTGATCCCTATCCAACACTGCAATCTTCCCCTGCCTGACTGATTCCGACACACCACTGCATTGTCCCCCTCCTGATTGATCCCTTTCCAAAACTGTATTCTCCCATCCCTGACTGATCTCTACACAACACTGCAATCTCCCCATCCCTGCCTAATCCCTACGCAAAACTGCAATCTCCCCCTCCTTAACTGATCCATACTCAACACTGCAATCTCCCCCTCCCTGACTGATCCCTACGCAAAAGTGCAATCTTCCCCTTCCTGACTCATCGCTACAGACCACTGAAAGCACCCCTTCCTGTCAGATCCCTACCCAACACTGCAATCACCCCTCCCTGACTGACCTCTACCCAACACTGCAATCTCCCCCTCCCTGACTGTTTCCTACGCAACACTGCAAACTTCCCCCCACTGACTGATCCCTACCCAAAACTGCAATCTCCCCGTCCCAGACTAATCCCTATGCAAAAATGCACTCCCCCCTCCCTGACTGATCCCTACCTAACACTGTTATCTCACCCTCCCAGACTGATCGCTACCCAACACTGCACATCCTCCCACCCTGACTGATCCCTACACTACACTGTAATCACCCCTCGCTGACTGATCCCTATCCAACACTGCACTCACCCCCTCCATGACTGATTCCAACCCAACACTGGATTCATCCCCTCCCTAACTGATCATTACCCAACACTGCAATCTCCCCCTCCGTGACTGATCCCTACCCAAAACTGCAATCTGCACCTCCCTGACGGATCCCTACCTAACTCTGCAATCTTCCCCTACGCAACAATTCAATCTCCCCCCACCCAGATTGATATCTACACTACAATGGAATCACCACTGGATGAATGATTCCTACCCAAAGCAGCGTTCACTCCATCCCTGAATAATCACTACCCAACAAGGCACTCTCCCCCTCCCTGAATGACTCCTACCCAAAACTGCACTCACTCCATCCCTGACTGATCCCGACCCAACACTGCAATCTCGCTCTCCCTGACTGATCCCGACGTAACACTACGATCTCCCACTCCCTGACTGATCCATACCCAACACTGCAATCTCCCCTTTCCTGACTGATACCTATACACCACAGCAATCACCCCTCCCTGACTGATCCCTTCACACCACTGCAATTTCCCCCCGCCCTGACAGATTTTTACACAACACTGCAATCTGCCGCTCCCTGAATGATCCCTACACAACACTGCAATCTCCCCATTCCTGACTGATCCCTACACACCATTGAAATCAACCATTCCTGGCTGATCCCAACCCAGCACTGTAATATCCCCCACCCTGACTGATCCCTATCCAACACTTCAATCACCTCCTCCCTGACAGATTCTTACACCACACTGCAATCTCCCCCTCCCTGACTGATCCCGCCGCAACACTGCGCAAAACCACTCCCTGACCGATCCCTATCCAACACTGCGCTAACCCGCTCCCTAACCAATTCATACCCAACACTGTGCTAACCACCTCCCAGTCTGATCCCTACCCCACACTGCACTCTTCCCCTCTCTGAATGATCCTTACCCAACCCTGCAATCTCCCCCTCCCTGACAGATCCCAATGCATCACTTCAATCTCTCCCTACCTGTTTGATCCCTACCCAACACTCAATCTCCCCCTTCCAGAATGATCCCAACCCAACATGGTCATCAACCCCTCCCTGACTGATTCCAACCCAACACTGCAGTCTCCCCCTCACTGACTAATCCATACCCAACACTGCGCTAACCCACTCTGACAGATCTTTACCGGACACTCTGTTAACCCACTCCCTGACTGATCCGGACCCAACACTGCACCATTCCACTCTTTGCCTGATCCCTACCGAACACTGCAGTCTCCCCCTCCCTCACTGATCACCACGCAACACTGCAATCGCCACCCGCTGACTGATCCCTATCCAACACTGCAATATCCCCCTGCCTGACAGATTCCGACACTACACTGCAATCTCCCCCTCCCTGACTGAACCCTATGCAAAACTAAATTCTCCGGTCCCTGACTGATCCCTACACAACACTGCAATCTCCCCATCCCTGCCTGATCGCTAAGCAAAACTGCAGTCTCCCCCTCCTTAACTGATCCATACGCAAAACCGCAATCTACCCCTTCCTGACTCATCGCTACAGACCACTGAAATCACCCCTTCCAGACTGATTCCTACCAAAACTCCAATTTCCCCCTCCCAGACTGATCCCTACACAACACTGCAATCCCCCTCTCACTGACTGATCCATACACAAAATTGCAATCTCCCCCTCCCTGACTGATTCCTACATAACACTGCGCGAACCCACTCCCTGCCTGATCCCTACCCAACACTGCAATCTCCCCCTTCCAGACTGATCCCAACCCAACATGGTAATCACTCCCTCCCTGACTGATCCCAACCCAACACTGCAATCTCCCCCTTCCATACTGATCCCTAGTCAAAACTGCAATCTCCCCCTCCCTGACTGATCCCTACACAACACTGCAATCTCTCCTCCCCGTCTGATCCATACGCAACATTGCAATCTCCCCCTCCCTGACTGATTCCTACATAACGCTGAGCGAACCCACTCCCTGCCTGATCCCTACCCAACACTGCAATCTTCCCCTCCCTGACTGATCCTCACCAGCATTGCAATTACCCGCCTCCCTGACTAATCCCGACTAAACGTTGCAATCACCCCTTCACAGACTGATCCCAACCCAACATTGTAATCACCCCCTCCCCGACTGATCCCTACTAAACATTGCAATCAGCCCTTTCCAGATTGATCCCAACCCAACTTTGTAATCACCCCCTCCCTGACTGATCGCAAACCAACACTGCAATCTCTCCCTCTCTGACTGATTCCGACCCAACACTGTAATCTTCCCCTTTTGACTGATCCTTACTAAACACAAATTCACCCCCTCCCTGACTGATCCCTACACAACACTGCAATCTCCCCCTCCCTAACTGATCACTGCTCAACAATACAGTGATGCCTTCCCTGACTGATCTTTACCTAACAGTACAATCACCCCTCCCTGACTGATTCCAACTCAAAAACGCAACTTTCCCTCCATGACTGATCCCTACCAAACACTGCACTCATCCCCTACCTTACCGATCGCTATCTAACACTGCAATCTCCCCCTGCCTGACTGTTATCTACACTCCACTGCAATCACCCCTCACTGAATGATACATTCCCAATACTGCACACACTCCCTCCCTGAGTGATCACTACCCAACGCTGCAACCTCCCCCAACGCAGACTGATCCCAACAGTCAATTGTAATCACCACTCCATGAATGATTCCGATCCACAACTGCACTCACCCCATTACTGACTGATCCCTAGGCAGCACTGCATACTCTCCCTCCCTGACTGATCCCTATCCAACACTGCAATCTCCCACTCCCTGACTGATCCCTATGCAACACAGCAATCTCCTCTGCCTACAAATCCCTAACCAACACTGCTTAAACCCACTCCCTTACTAATCCCTACCCAACTCTGAGCTAGCCCACTCCCTGACTGATGCCTACCCAACACTGCAATCTCCCTCTCCCTGACTGATCACTACCCGGCACTTCAATCTACCGGTCCCTGGCAGATTCTTACACTACACTGCAATCTCTGTCTCCCTGACTGATCCCGACGCAACACTGCAATCGCCCCTGCTTGAATGATTCCTACCCAGAACTGCACTCACTCCATCCCTGACAGATCACTACCCAACACTGCAATCTCCCCCTCCCTGACTGATCGCTACCCAACACTGCAAAATCTCCCCACCCAGACTGATCCTTATACTCCATTGTAATCACCCGTCCCGAAATGATTCCTCCACCCAATTGCTTTCACAACATCCCAGACTGATCCCTACCCACACAATGCACCCACCCACTCCCTGACTGATCCCTATGCAACACTGCAATCTCCCCCCGAATGATCTCTATCCAACACTCAATCACACCCTAACACACTGATCCTGACCAACATTGTAATCACCGCCTCCCTGACTGATCCCAACCCAACACTGCAGTCTCCCCCTCCCTGACTGATCCGGACCCAACACTGCACCATCCTACTCCTTGTCTGATCCCTACCCAACACTGCACTTACACCCTCCCTGACCGAGCCGTGCCCAACACTGCAATCTCCCCATCACTGACTGATCCCTATGCAACTCTGCAATCTCCCCCTCCCAGACTGATCCCTACACTCCATTGGAATCACCCCTCCCTGAATGATTCCTACACAACACTTCACTCATTCCATCCCTGACTGATCCCGACCCAACACTGCAATCTCACCCTCCCTGACTGATCACAACCCAACACTGCACACTCACACTCCCTGATGGATCCCTAACCAAAATTGCACTCACTCCATCCCAGTCTGATAACTACCCAACACTGCAATCTCCCCCTCCTTGACTGATCTCAACCCAACACTGCAACCTCCCCCAACCCAGACTGACCCCTACACTCCACTGTAATCACCCCTCCCGAAATGATTCCTACCACACTTGCTCTAACGACATCCCTGACTGATCCCGACCCCACACTGCAATCTCCCCTTCTCTGAATGATCCCTACCCAGCCCGGCAATCTCCCCCTCCCTGACAGATCCCAACGCATCACTGCAATCTCCCCCTACCTGACTGATCCCTACCCAACACTCAATCTCCCCCATCCAGACTGATCCCAACCCAACATGGTAATCACCCCCTCCCTGACTGATCCCAACCCAACACTGCAATCTCCCCCTTCCAGACTGATCCCGACGCAAAACTGCAATCTCCCCTTCCCTGACTGATCCCTACACAACACTGCAATCTCCCCTACCTGACTGATCCATATGCAACACTGCAATCTTCCCCCTCCCTGACTGATCCTAACCAAACATTGCTATTGCCCGCCTCCCTGACTATTCCCGACTAAACGTTGCAATCACCCCTTCACAGACTGGTCCCAAAACAACTTTGTAATCAACCACTCCCTGACTGATCCCAAACCAACACTGCATTCTCTCCCTATCTGACTGATTCCGACCCAACACTGTAATCTTCCCCTCCGTGACTGATCCTTACTAAACACAAAATCACCCCCTCCCTGAATGATCCCTACCCTACCCTGCAATCTCCCCCTCCCTGACAGATCCCAATGCATCACTGCAATCTCCCCCTACCTGAATGATCCCTACCCAACACTCAATCTCCCCTTTCCAGACTGATCCCAACCCAACATGGTAATCACACCCTCAGTGACTGATCCCAACCCAACACTACAGTCTCCTCCTCCCTGACTAAACCCTACCCAACACTGCGCTAATCCACTCTGACAGATCTTTACCCAACACTCCGTTAACCCACTCCCTGACTGATCCCGACCCAACACTGCACCATCCCACTCCTTGTCTGATCCCTACCGAACACGGCAGTCTCCCCCTCCCTGACTGATCACCACCCAACACTGCAATCGCCACCCGCTGACAGATCCGTATCCAACACTGCAATATCCCCCTGCCTGACAGATTCCGACACTCCACTGCAATCTCCCCCTCCCTGACTGAACCCCATGCAAAACTGCATTCTCCCGTCCCTGACTGATCCCTACACAACACTGCAATCTCCCCATCCCTGCCTGATCCATATGCAAAACTGCAATCTCCCCCTCCTTAACTGATCCATACGCAACACTGCAATCTCCCTCTCCCTGACTGATCCCTACGCAAACCTGCAATCTCCCCCTTCCTGACTCATCGCTACAGACCACTGAAATCATCCCTTCCAGACTGATTTCTACCCAACACTGCAATCTCCCCCTCCCAGACTGATCCCTACACAACACTGCAATCTCCCCCTCCCTGACTGATCCATACGCAACATTGCAATCTCCCCCTCCCTGACTGATTCCTACATAACACTGCGCGAACCCACTCCCCGCCTGACCCCTACCCAACACTGCAATCTTCCCCCTCCCTGACTGATATTAACCAAACATTGCAATTACCCGCGTCCGTGACTAATCCCAACTAAACGTTGCAATCACCCCTTCACAGACTGATCCCAACCCAACTTTGTAATCACCCCCTCCCTGACTGATCGCAAACCAACACTGCCATCTCTCCCTCTCCGACTGATTCCGACCCAACACTATAATCTTGCCCTCCGTGACTGATCCTTACTAAACACAAAATCACCCCCTCCTTGACTGATCCCTACACAACACTGCAATCTCCCCCTCCCTACCTGATCACTGCTCAACACTGCAGTGGTGCCTTCCCTGACTGATCGTTACCTAACAGTACAATCACCCCTCCCTGACTGATCCCAACTCAAAAATGCAACTTTCCCTCCATGACTGATCCCTACCATACACTGCACTCAACCCCCACCTTACTGATCCCTACCTAACACTGCAATCTTCCCCTGCCTGACCGATGTCTACACTCCACTGCAATCACCCCTCACCGAATGATAAATTCCCAAAACTGCACACACCTTCCCTGAGTGATCACTAACCAAAGCTGCAACCTCCCCCACCCAGACTGATCCCAACAGTCAGTTGTAATTACCACTCCCTGAATGATTCTGATCCACAACTGCACTCACCCCATTCCTGACTGATCGCTAGGCAAAACACTGCATACTCTGCCTCCCTGACTGATGCCTACCCAACACTGCAGTCACCCCTTCCTGACTGATCCCTCCCCAAAACTTCAAATCTGCCCCTCCTTGTCTGATCCTTACCCAACACTGTAATCTCCCCCAACCTGACAGATTTCTACCCAACACTGCAAACTCCCCATCCCTGACTGAACCCTTTCCAACACTGCAATTTGCCCCTTCCTGACTGATCACTACTCAACACTTCAATCTCTCCCTCCCTGAATGATTCTTACACAACACTGCAATATCCCCCTCCCTGACTGATCACTACCCAACCCTTCAATCTCTCCCTCCCTGACAGATTCTTACACAACACTGCAACCTCCCCCTCCCTGACTGATCCCTATGCAACGCTGTAATCTACCCTTCCCTCACTGATCCCTACCCAACACTGCGCTAAACCACTCCCTGACAGATCCCAACCCAACACTGCGCTGGCCCCCTCCCTAACTGATCCTTGCATAATACTGTGTTAACCCGTTCTTGACTGATCCCTACACCACACTGCAACCTCCTTGTCCCTGAATCATCCCTATCCAACACTGCAATCTCCCCCTCCCTGACTGATCCCTATGCTACACTGCAATCGGCCCCTCCCCGCAGTTCCTTTCCCAACACTGCACTCACACCATCCCTGACTGATACCTACCCCACACTGCAATGTCCTCCTCCCTGAACTATTCCCTACCAAACACTGCAATATCCTTCTCCCTGACTGATCGTCCCCAACAATGTAATTTCCCCCTCGCTGACTGATCGCAACCCAACATTGTAATCACCCCGTCCCACACTAATCCCAACGCAAGACAGCAGCCTCCCCCTCCCAGACTGAACCCAACCCAACCCAACTTTGTAATCACACCAACCCTGACTGATCCCAACACAACACTGCACTCACCCCCTCCCTGACTGATTCCTACTAAAATTGCAATCACCCCTTCCCAGACTGATCCCAACACAACACTGCAGTCTCCCCTCCTTGACGGATCCCTACCCAACACTGCAATCTCCCCCTCCCTCTGTGATCCCTACCAACACTGTGCTAACTTTCTCCTGACTGATCCTTGCCCAACACTAAATCACCGCCTCCCTGACTGATCCCCTCCCAATACTGCAATCCCACCCTCCCTGAGTGATCCCTCCCAACACTGCACTGGCACCCTCCCTGACTGATCCCGACCTAACACTGCAATCACCTCTCCCTGACTGATACGAACTCTAAAATGCAACCTTCTCTCAATGATTGATCCCTGACCAACACTGCACTCATCCCCTCCCTGACTCATCCCTTCCCAAAGACAGCAATATCCCCCTCCCTTACTGATCCCTACTCAACAATGCAACCTCCCCCACCCAGACTGATCCCTACCCTCTACTGCAATCACCCCTCCCTGAATGATTTCTACCCAACACTGCACTCACTCCACCCCTAACTGATCCCTCCCCAACACTGCAATCTCCCCCACCCTGACTGATCCTTACCCAACACTGCAATCTCCCCCCTGACTGATACCTACCCAACACTGCAATCTTCCCCTCCCTGACTGATCGCACTGCCCTCACCCACTCCATGACTGATCTCTACGCAACACTGCGCTCACCCCCTCCCTGACTGATCCCAGCCCAACACTGCACTCACCCCCTCCCTGACTGATCCTAACCCAGCACTGCAATCTCCCCCACACCCGAATGATCCCTTCACAACAATAAATCATCCCCTCCCTGACTAATCTCCTTCCAACTCTTCAATCTGCCTCTCCTTAGCTAGTCCCCCTTCCTGGCTCATCTCTTTCCAACACTCCCCCCCCCCCACGACTGATCCCCACCCAACAAAGCAATCTCCACCTCACTGACCCATTTCTCCCAAATCAGGTCAGTGAGATGGAAATATTAATATTTACACCTGTCCTTTGTGTATTGGCTGTGACAACCTTGAGAGAACACTATGTGCTGTAAATCTCCAGAGGGTTAGATGGAGACATTTCGAGGAAGCTTTCCTCCAGATCTAAGTTCTTTCTCAAACTAATCTGGGATATTTACATGAGAACCGTTTCAGTGAAATTCATTTTGAATCCTTTCTGTGCCTTGCTTCAGTTAACTGGGCACACTGATAACCTGGGCGGTACTGTTCCTGGGAATTTTGATGGGAGCCAGATTAAATTGAGATTTCTGGGTCCCATTCCTTTACATAGAAGAGATAAAGGGTAAAAGATGAGGTCTGCAGATGCTGGAGATCACAGCTGAAAATGTGTTGCTGGTTAAAGCACAGCAGGTTAGGCAGCATCCAAGGAACAGGAAATTCGACGTTTCGGGCATAAGCCCTTCATCAGGAGATTAAGTCCTGATGAAGGACTTATGCCCAAAACGTCGAATTTCCTGTTCCTTGGATGCTGCCTAACCTGCTGTGCTTTAACCAGCAACACATTTTCAGCATAGAAGAGATAAAGTCTCACAAATGTACATTGAGATGCTGGTGGTGCTGTCCAGTTACTTCTAAAAACAAGGTAAACAACCCATCTCGAATGTTTGGAGTAAGGTGGCAGTGGGGGAGCACTTTGGAAGCAGTGACCATAGTTCTATTAATGTTGTAATCATTGTGGAGTAAGACAAAATGTTCCCCAGGTACTAGTTCGACATTGGGGCAAAGCACATTCTGACGGAATTAGACAGCAGCTTGCAGGGATTGGTTTGAGAAGCTTGTTTGCAGGCAAAGAGACCTCTAGCAAGTAGAAGTTCTTGAAATGTGGGACAGCTGCAGTTCAAGATCTGTTCGTTCCTGTAAGTGTGAAGAGCAAGTTTGGCAGGAATAAGGAACCCTGGATGACAAGTGACATTGAGGCTTTAAACAGAATATAAGCAAGCGTGGCTCAGGTATAGGTAGCTGGGTTCTACGGAATTCCTGGTAATACACAGAGGATACAAGAGTTTACTGAATAAGGGAATCAGGTGGGCAGATGACCTTGGCTGAGAAGATTTCGGTGATTCCAAAGAGATTCTAGAAGTATATTATAGGAAAAAAAGAATAACTAGAGAGAGTGACTAGGGCCCTTCAAGGACCAAAGTGGACATGTGTGTCCAGAGTCGCAGGAGTTATTTCACCTCTGTGTTGACCGTGGGGAAGGACACGAAGGCTTGGGAACTTGGGGAAGTTAGTGATAATCTCTTGTGAACAGTCCATATCACAGGAGAGGAAGTGTTGAATGCATTAGAATGTATGCAGGTGGATAAATCTCCTGGTTCTGACCAAATATATCCAACAACACTTTAAGAGGCGAGGGAAGAAATTGTGGGGTCCCTAGCTGATCTTTTTGCATCACTGTTCGTCACGGGTGAGGTCCCAGAAGATTGGAGGGAAGCAACAATTGCACCCTTATTCGAGAAGGGCTGCAAAGAAAAACTTGGGAACTACAAATCAGTAAGCCGAACATCCATGATAAGTAAGTTACTTGAGAAGATTCTGGGGGATGAGATATACATGCATTTGGAAATACAGCATTTGATTGGCAGTAGTCAGCATAGCCTTGTGCGTGGGAGACCATGTCTCACAAATTTGTTCGCGTTCTTTAATGAAGTGATCAGGAAGTTTGACGAGGGGAGGCCAGTACATGTAGACTTTACAGATTGCACGAAGGCCTTTGATAAGGTTTCACATGGCACCTTGCTCTGGAAGGTTAGATCACATGGAATCCAGGGGGCGTTGGCAAACTGGGTACACAATTGGCTTGATGGTAGAAAGCAGAGGGAAACAGTCAGACTGAGGGCCTGTGACTAGTGGTGTGTCTCAGCGGTCAAAAACTCATAGAATCCCTCCTCTGTGGAAACAGGCCCTTCGGCCTAACAAGTCCACTGTCCCTCTGAAGATTATTCCAACCAAATTCATTCCCCTACCCTATTACTCTACACTTACCCCTGACTAATGGAACGTACTTACACATCCATGAGCACTATAGGCAATTGAGCATGGACAATTTACCTAACCTGCACATCTTTGGGTTGTGGGAGAAAACCGGAGCACCCAGAGGAAACCCACGCAGACATTGGGAGAACGTACAAACTCAGTTGGGGTGGCATGGTGGCTCAGTGGTTGGCACTGCTGCCTCACAGCGCCAGGCACCCGGGTTTGACCCCAGCCTCGGGTGACTGCCTGTGTGGAGTTTGCACATTCTCGTTGTGTCGGCGTGGGTTTCCTCTGGGTGCTCCGGTTTCGTCCTACATTCCAAAAATGCGCAGGTCAGTTGAATTGGACGTGCTAAATTGTCCGTAGTGCTAGGTGCATTCGTAAAGGATAAATATTGGGTAGGGAGAATGGCTCTGGATGGATTACTCTATGGCAGGTTAGTGTAGACTTGTTGGGCCAAATGGCCTGCTTCTAGACTGTAGGAATTCTAACCCTAACAGGATCTAACCCACACAGGGTCCTGTGAGGTTGGCATTGAACCAAGATATACGATGCTGTAAGGCAGCAGTGCTAACCACTGAGTCATTGTGCCGCTGAGCTGGTCAGTGCTAGGCCCATTGCTGTTTGTTATCTGTATCAATGATTTGGACGAGGATGTTTAAGGCAAATTAGAAAGTTTTCAGATTACACTAAAATAAGTGAGGAAGGTTCTCAGCAATTGCAACAGGACCTATATCAGCTGGGGAATTGGGCTGAGAAATAGCAAATAGAGTTTAATATAGACAAGTGCGAGATCTTGCATTTTGGAAAGACAAATCAAGACAGGGTTTTCATGGTGAATGGTAGGACCTGAAGGAGTGTTGTGGAACAGAGGGCCTTTGGATTCCAGGATCATGACACTCTGAACTCAGGGAGACAGGGCAGTGAAGAATGCTTTTAGCACACTGGGCCCTTCAGTCAGGGCATGGAATATCGAAGTTGAGAAGTTCTGTTGTAGTTGTGCAAGATGTTGGTGCGGCCGCTCTTGGAATATTGTGTTCAGTTTTGCCCACCTTGCTATCGGAAGGATGTTATTAAACTGGAAAGAGTGCAGAAGAAACTTACAAGGATGTTGTCAGAACTCAACTAGAGTTATACAGAGAGGTTGGACAAGCTAGGACATTTTCTTTAACGTGTAGGAGACTGAGGGGTGTCCCTATAGAGGTGTATAAGATCATGGGAGGCATGGATAGGGTAAATGCACTCAGTCTTTATCCGAGGCTTGGGGAATCCACAGCGAAAGGGCATCAGTTTAAGTTGAAAGTGGAAATATTAAAAGAGAACCTGAGGGACAACACTTTTATCCAGAGGGTGATACACATACGGAATGAACTACCAGTGGAAGTGGTCGAGGAGAATACAATTAATAACATTTAAAATGCACTTGGACAAATACATGGAGAGGAACGTATTGGAAAGATGTGGGCCAAGTGCAAGGAAACAGGATTAGTGTGGGTGGTCCAGTTTGGGCCGAAGAGTCTGTCTCCATGCTGTAGAACTTAATGACTCTATGAACATACCCAGGTGTCCCATAATACAGAAGCGGCCAAAGCAACAGCAACAGGAGCCGGTACAAATGTGAAACAGTCCTGCAGAATTTGTCAGGAAACCAGCCTGGCCTTGCAGCGAAGGATTCCTGGCACAGGGGCTGTGGTGAGAATCCGATAGAGAGCTGGGGCAGGAAGCTGGAAAGCTCACTCATCTGCTGATAACCTGGGGATGCCCCGGCTGGGATAAGGCAGCTGGGATCCGGTCACACCAGGGAAACGTACAGGCTGTGACAGAATTAATTCTCCTACTCAATGAGCAGGACAGAACGTTGAAGGAAAATCTCACCCAAATGGGACTACTCCATTTACAATTGGGAAGAGCCCCTACCAATGAAAGGAGGGCCCCTGGGATGGGGAAGCAGCCTCAGGTAACATTGACAATCTGGAAGGATAGTGTACGAGCTCAAACCAGCTGCATTGTGTCCTGTACACCTGCAACACTGACCAACACACATCAGGCCCCAGTAGGAGGTGCCAGGAGCAAATACAATCCCTAGGGAACCCGGCCTCTTCCCAAAATGGGATAATGTGTGCCTTTGGGGTTCTACCTCCCAGGGAGAGAATGACAGGCCCCACACTGACACATCCACACACGCCTACAGATGGGGACTCCCACTGCCTTGCTCCCAGGTAACTCGATCTTTTGCCCCTAGCCCTGACCCACAGCCGAACTCAGATTCCATGAACCCTGTGGTTACCCAGTGTCAAACAGCTGATGGTCTCACTCCGTACACGACAGCCATTCCAGGCGCCCAGTTGGTGGGCAGCACCAAAAAGATTCCATTTCAGACCCAGATACATATTTGAATGAGATTAACCGACTCTCTTTTATACCTGAACTGGACGCTGAAGAGCAAACCAAATTAATCGCCATGTGCCTTCGTCCAGCAAGCCATTCAGCCCTCCCTGAGGACCAATAGCTAGGGAGGGTCATCCATAATCAGATTAAGGCAGCGGTCCTCACTGCTATAGGCAGGTTAAGGCAGACCCTGCAGAGGCGCTACATAAATGCAGAACAACAAGAAGTGAAATGCCACTCCCCTCTCCCCCGTCAGCTTCACCCGGAGACTCTGGTTCCAGTTGTCTGGGTTTTCAGGGATATGACCTGCATCTCTCATAGCAATGAGAAACAGGCCCGACCCTTTCTCTCCCATGTCTTAGAAAGAAAGAGGGACACCTGGGATTCGACCCCTCAGATGCCCCTCTGAAATGAGATTCTCGATTAGAGTGGTGCTGGAAAGGCACATTAGTTCAGACAGCACCCGAGGAGCAGTAAAATCGATGTTTCAGGCAAAAGCCCTTAATCAGGAATACAGGAAGAGAGCCTGGAGGGTGGAGAGATAAATGAGAGGAGGGTGGGGTGGGGAGAAAGTAGCATAGAGTACAATAGGTGAGCGGGGGATGAAGATGATAGATCGGGGGGAATGGAATGGATAGGTGGAAACAAGATAGGCAGTTAGGACAGGTCATGAGGGCGGTGCTGAGCTGGACGTTTGGAACTGGGGCAGGGGGAGTCGAAATGTTGAGCCACAGGGCGGTGTGGCTGATTGGTGCGGGTGTCCCAGAGATGTTCCCTAAAGCGCTCTGCTTTGGAGGAGTCCAGTCTCCCCAATGTCGAGGAGACCACATCGGGAACAAGGGATAGAATAAATGATATTAGTGGATGTGCAGGTAAAACTTTGATGGATCTGAAAGGCTCATTTAGGGCCTTGGATGGAGGTGAGGGTGGAGATGTGGGTGCGGGAGGATTGGGCCCTCTGCTAATTAATCGCTGAACACGAAATAAACTTTAAGGATTCACACATTGTGTTACAGGAGCTCAGGGATCACAGGCAATTGGTGGGGTTTCCCCGAGAAGGGGTGTATGGTCATGAGATGCCGAGCACAGAGCCCGGTCAAGGGGTCAGAGTTTGGACAGTGATATCCCAGGAAGCCCACCAGGGAGAATTCGTCAGAAACAAACTTAAAAAAAGGGCGAAGACCAGGACGGAAGGCTCCTCCCACAGCTTGTCCCACAGACCCCAGGTTCTCGCAATGGACTAGTCACTAAACCCACAGGCAATACCTTGTTCACTAACATTTACCACAAACTGACACTAATCATCATGAATGCATCAGGGAGACAATACCCAGAGTGGTGTCCTTCCCCATTAAAATTATTATGCTCCCACCTGACCCACAGGATAATGGGATGAGGGACAGGGAAATATGAGGGACAACCCAGAACAGCAATTAACAGACGAATGAAAAGAGAACATATTAATGATGTAGCCACGATGTACAGGACAGGATTGTTACCGGTCAGTATATTGACTTGGCTAATTTGGAGAATAAACTCAGGATCCTGACCCAACAACTCTCTAATGAGCCTGAGAAAGACTGAATACAGTAAACCCAGAGGAGACCATGGGACAACTAATGGAGAATCAAGTAATCATCACTTAGTGACCAAACTGGAGGGTCACGTCAACACGATTAACCAGATCATCCAGGATGCAAGCAGAGATGACGGTGAGCAGTAAAACCACACCCTGTGCAGTATCTACGCTAATGGGATTATGAAACAGCTGAGGGAGGAGCTCAGGCAGGACAGATAAGGGGAAGTCCCATCCCTGGTTAGTGACAAACAGCGTAAACATTTATTCCTGGAGAACACCCACACCAACGTCTCTCACTGTCAGTGATAGCAGCTCACCAAGGGATGGGTTAGTAACAGCTGTAAGGACACTCTCGGTGGGACACTTGTCTTGGTACGAGGGATTGCAATTAGCCGAAGTGACAAAGTTAGGATGAAATCCAAATTATTGGAGTTGTATGAAAAAAGTATTTGGATGGGCTACCATGATTTCCTCCCACCTACTGTGGAGTTAAAGGGAACATTGACAGGAACCATACTTACATAAATGTGAAGGAACAGGTTATACCATGACATGTCCATAGCCTGTTATCCAAGAATTCGGCTCCTCTCACATTGGCTGTGGTCCTAACCGCACTCACCTTGATATATCTCGGGATACTGCTGGTTAGGATTGCAGGCTGCAACAGATGGGTACGATCATGGTGAATCATGGCTGGACACACCCTCAGGGTGATCACATTAGTTTCATTCATTTGCAGTGTTCTTGGTTGGGCCAGTCCATAGTTGCCATTACAACAGATTGGCCATAGTAAATTGCCCATTGTGTCAAGGGAAATTCGGGTTAGCTGGAATAGCCACAGGAAATGCAGGGTTTCAGGGATATCATCGAAGGAGCGGGTCTGAGTTGGATTCTCTTCAGAGGGTTATTGTGGACTCGATGGGCCGAAGGGACTGATTCTGTTCTGTCAAGATTTTATGATATCACTTATCAGCCATAAGACCATCGGTTTGGCCAACGCACACAATGGCTTTTGCACAGATAGCTGGCTCCTCTGACAACAAGCATAACCAGCTTTTAAAATTAGGTTTGTAATTTATTGCATAAGCTTCTTTTCTTTCCATTCAAGTGGATGAGTTGGCGGAGATGTAACAACCTCCTGGCGAAAACACAGATAGATGGCCAAGGTTTATTGGCCAAGTAAATCTCCCAAATCACAAAACCCACACACCAGGCACAGTGCAAACACAGCATAATGAAAAAGGCAACGGTTATTCTGGACAGACTATCCACCAAACAAAGGAGGGCCCAGACAGGAATGCTGCGGGTCCTGCTACACAAAGAAATTAACAGCAACAAGCCATCTAAATGATTGGCAATGCTTCAACTATTAACTGATTCTCCTAATTGGCCAGAACGATAGAAAGTTCCGGAAAACCATCCAGAAATGAACAAAACTGGGGTTCATCTGCAGACTGATTTCTTGAATGTCTGGAGCCATTCTGAGGAGACCAGCATGGCAAGAGATAGAGACCATCTGACCATCCAGAGAGAGAAAGAGAGAAAATACTTTGGCAGACCCAGAGGCAGAACCAGAGAGAGAGAGAGGGGTGGGGTGGGGGGGACAGGCTGAAGCAAAACCCAGGAGCATGGGAGAGGGAATATGAAAAACCATCGAGAGAGAGTTGGAACCAACTGGAATAACGAATGTCACTCCTTCAGTTTGTCCATGTTTTAACTCCTGCTTGTCTCAGTCTGATTCCCCTTCTTCCCTCTCTCTGTCCTCCCTCCCTCTGCCCTTCTGTCTCTCTTTCTCTGTCTCTGTCTTTCTCTCACTCCCTCACTCTCGCTGTCCCTCTCTGCCCATCTTTCTCCTATCCCCCTTCTCCATCCCCACTCTCTCGATCTCTCTCTCTCTCTTTCTCACCCTCTCTTTCTGTCATTCACTATTTCAGACCTGAACGATTTCATCCAATTTTGAACCCCCTCAAAAATACAATGCCCCTCATTTTCACTCTCCTCCCAAATATCCGCTTCCCCAAATATCTTCTCTCCCAAATAAGTGCCCCAACAAATATTTCACTGCCCCCAATATTGCTGTGAGCCCCATTCCCTGGGGCAGAGGGAAATGAGTGGAAACGTGTGGAGCTGGAAAAGCCCAGCAGGCCAGAGCTGAACCATCGACTCTCCTGGCTGACCTGCTGTGCTTCCCCAGCTCCACACTTTGTTATTCTGACTCTCCAACATCTGCAGTCCTCACTTTCTCACACAGGTAAATGAATCTGGGTTGTCTGACTGGCCTGTGGCTTTTTAAATGCATAGAAAGATCCCATGCTCAGAATTACAGAAGGTTTACATCACATATGGAGTCTTTTCTGCCCATTCTCCCCTCTCCCCCATTAAATGTGGAGACCTTTCTGTGGAGACCTCTTCTCTGTCCTGACTCCGACTTTGCGTCTCATGATATCTGTGGGATTTAGGTAAAGTGATGTTACTTCTGCAATTATAATTGCTGATACAAAATAAATGAACTCACACCAGTGTGTAATTTTTTCAGCCAAGAGCTGAGTCAACAAGAATGGAAACTATGTGGAGGAAATGCATAACTTTTTTTGTATTAGCTAAAAATGTATGCAAGAAAGAAATGGGACTGCAAAACAATGGTAGAAATACAGGCGACGAGTAAGGTGCTGTGAGAGGCAGCACACATGGAGGGAGTAGATAATGGTAAGCAAAGGATGTGCCTAACAATGGCCTACAGGAGGATGATGTCAAATGGCCTTGAGAGGCCAGAAGTAATCATTTTGTCACAGACAAGGCCGGATAAGGCAAGAGATAAACAGGAGTAATGGGTACCGGTCTTAGGGAAGTGGAGGATGTAAACGGGGTTGGGGGGGGGGTGGGCGGGGGGGAGGGGGTTGCGGTGGGAGCAATGAGATAAAAAAAATAGAAACCGAATTATATAGATATTGAGTATTCGTTGAATTCAATGTGTTTTGTCCCTGCCTTGTGGACATCACACCCACTTGCAAGTGAGAAATAAATGACACTACTGATTCAGATCTTGACCGAAATTGTTGACGTGATTAAGCTCTGTTTCTCATACTATCCCTCCCTCAATTTCTCTCTCTCTCTGACAACACCTCCTTTGTCCACCAACCCCAAAACCCCATCAAACACTCCTCTTGTCTCTGGCCGTCCCATTCACTCCTTGTCTCCCACTCTCCCCTTTCCTATGTAGACCCACAGCTCTTGGGCTGGAGGACATGGTGCAGAGACTGACACATCTTTTGACTGACTGCTGTCATGCACAGAAAGATCCCACTCTGCCACACACACTGTCCTTCTCCCTCCATATGCGTCCTTCTTCCTCTCCGTGTCTCTCTCACTATGTCCTTCTCTCACTCTCTCCGTCTCCCTATCTCTCATTGCCCACCTCTCTCTCCCCTCACTTTTCCATCCCCACTCTCTTCATGTCTCTTTCTCTCTTTTTGTCACCCTCCCCTTCTCTTTTTTCTTCATTTCAAACTCAATGAGAAAAGTACTTTATGTCCCTTACACTCACCCCCTCCCCACAGTCGGGTAAACCCGGAAGAGACCGGGAAAAGGTTGATCCCCCGCAGTAACTGTACTGCATCCAGCGACACAGAGACAAACTCTTCCCAATATCCCTTCCCCAGTCACTGGGACAGAGCAGAGGGGCCCAGGGAGAAAGAGGAAGAGAAACTACAAGACAGATAGAGAGATGAACAGACAGTGAAAGGGAGGGAGAGAACAAGAGAAAGACTGGCAGACAGAGGGAGGGAGAGAAAGTGAGAAGAACTGAAAGCGAGCAGGAGAGAGGCAGAGAGAGAAAGGGAGTGAGAAAGAGTAAAACCCCAGGAAGAGAAATACAATGTCAGACAGATACAAGGTGAAAAAGGGATGACAAAGCCAGGGAGAGAAGGTCAGATAGACAGCAAGAGAGAAAACCCAGGGAGAGATATCGGACAGAGTGAGAGAGAGGAGTTGCAGCAGCAGAGAGATAGAGCTGGGAGAGTTAGTTGGTGGTGGTGGTGTTGGTGGTGGCGGGGGTCTGCTGCGATGCAACGAGAAAGATGTATAAATAAGAATAGCAAGATACCACAGGGCTGAGAGAAAGATGCAGAGAGACATGAGCAAGGTGTTGGTTTTGTGAAAGATTGAATGATTAAGCACTCCTGAAAAATAAAATGGCAGAGTGTTGTAGGAAGGGATTCTACAGGGAACTGTCAACAGGACAGAGATGTGAAGAATGTTGAGAGATAGGAATTGAAGCTGGAAATGTGTTGCTGGAAAAGCGCAGCAGGTCAGGCAGCATCCAAGGTACAGGCAAGGTACGTTTCGGGCATAAGCCATTTCAGCTCTGATACTCCAGCATCTGCAGATCTCACTTTCTCCTCGAAGATAGGAATTGAAGGAAAGATGTGGGAGAGACAGCTGGGAACACAGAAATAGGCATGAGAGCTCTCATGGGAGTGGGAAGTAGTGAGATCGGAGGGATCAGACTGTGCAGCTGTCCGTCTCTAGCATTTTGCACCTTTGTCTCTCCTCAGTGTAGAGCTCGCCCCTTGTGGTAAAATTCCCAAAAAAAAGCCTGAATTTGTGTGTGTGTGTGTGTGTGTGTGTGTGTGTGTGTGTGTGTGTGTGTGTGTGTGTGTGTGTGTGTGTGTGTGTGTGTGTGTGTGTTCGTGTTCACTCTCTCTGGTTCCAGCTCCTGTCTGATAATTCCTCATGGTAGCATAATTTGATTCTCTCTGTCTTTGTACTGACCTGGTTTCAGCTCCCAAATCAAATGCTAAATCCTGCATGATCCTGTTGAATAGCAGAGCAGGCTCAAAGGGCTGGATGGTCCTCTCCTATTCCTATTTTGGATGTTTTATGTTCTTAATGCTTCCTCCCAGCTATTGGCCCACACACTGGAGGTTATGATGACACAAGGGACTGATCTGTAGAGTGCTGCACTCTTTCCGTGAGTCTCGAGGGGAACCAGCCTGATTTTGATTGAAGTTGAAGCGACTCAGTGAGAAGTGAAATCTCCTTGACGTTCCCCACCTGGCCCTGCAAGGTGGCGCGGGCCAGTCCTGGGGAAACAAACAGCAGGCCGGCTGTGTTCTGTCTTCCAGCTCCATTTCAGAAGGCCACGTGGGAGGGGCTTGTTTCCGTCATCAGCATCCCGTGCTCTCCCTTCTGGGTTAGGGTGGGGGCTTGGGTTAACAGGGTATGCCCCTGGAGTGAGGTCAGTTAGCTCAGTTGGCTGGGCAGTTAGCTTACCACACCAGCTAAAGTTACTCTGAAGGACTCTCCTTCCCATTCTCTCCCCTCAGCTGGACCATTGTGGCACTCTGATTAAAATACCACCAGAAACCGCTCTCTAATGAGGAGCTTGTCCCATGCTCGGGTAATGCGATGGTGACATTACATTGGTTTGTACCTGGAGCACTATGTGCAGGACTAGACACTGCATTGCCAGAGGGATGTTAGTGTGTGGGGAAGGTTTACTGGATGAATGCCCACGGTAATGAACGGCACTCTCTTTCCCCCAGTTAAGTCACTCTTGCAGCGTTTGTATCTTTGGAGACTCAAGGACCAATTCACCTGAAACAGCAGCAGGATTTTATATTCATGGGCACCTGATAAGATTGGCTTGTTTACACACGCTCTCTCTCTCTCTCTCTCTCTCACACACACACACACACACACACACACACACACACACACACACACACACACACACACACACACACACATACACACATAGACATACGCTCCCTCAAACACACACACGGACACACTCTCACACACACACATATACCCACACACACGCATAACTCTCTCTCTCTCTCACATACACACTCAGACACACGCTCCCTCAAACACACATAGACACACTCTCAGACACACATACACATAGGCACAACTCTCTCACACACATACACAGATGCACTCTCTCGCATGCACAATCATAGACACACACACAGACACAATCTCTCTCACACACACACACACATACAGACACACAGACACACTCTCACTTTCCGACATACAGGCACACTATCTCTCTCTCACAAACACACATAGACACATACTTACACACACAGACACACACACTCACACATACACACACTCTTCTCACACATACACTCTCACACACACTCTTTCTCACACATAGACACTCTCTCTCTCACGCACACGCACACACACTCTCTCACTCACACACACACAGACATTTTCACACACATACGCACGCAAGCGCACTCTCTCTCTCACACACATACACATGCTCCCTCAAGCACACAAACAGACACACTCTCTCACACACACATAAACACACAGTTACATTATCTCTCTCACACACAGATACACTCTCTCTCACACACACACACATGGATACACTCTCTCTCACATACACACACATGGACACACACACAGACACACTCTCCCACACACACACTCTCACTCACACACCGTGAGAAACAAAGCTCACTCACTTCACATAATTTCAGTCCGAAACAAGATCTGAATGAGAAGTGTCATTTATTTCACACTAGCAAGTGGGTGTGATGTCACAAGGCAGGGACAAAACACACTGAATTCAACAAATACTCGATATTTATATAATTTGGTTTCTACGTATTTTTTCTTATTTCACTGTTCCCCCCCCCGTTTACGTCCTCCACTTCCATAAGACCGGTACCCATTACTCCTGTTTATCTCTTGCCTTATCCGGCCTTGTCTGTGACAAAATGCTTATTTCTGGCCTCACAAGGTCGTTTGACCTCACCCTGCTGTGGGTTATTGTTAGGCATTTCTTGCCTTACCATTATCCACTCCCTCCATCTGTGCTGCTCCTCACAGCATCTTAACACTAAGCCCTTTTAATTGTGGTTTGTTGCTGTGTTTCTGTAAAAGTGGGAAACACATGTTTATACCTATTGTTTACACAGGCATATCTAGTTTAACTGCCTCTCTTCACAGCATCTAATCTAGTCTTCTGTATTATCTACAATTGTTTTGCAGTCCCGTTTCTTTCTTGCATACATTTTTAGATAATAGAAAAAAAAACAATTATGCATTTCCTCCACATAGTTTCCATTCCTGTTGACTCAGCTCTTGGCTGAAACAATTACACACTGATGTGAGTTCATTTAATTCTGTATAATCAATTATAACTGCAGAAGTAACATTAATTTACCTATATCCCACAATTGCCCCTTTTTCTTTAATTACCATTTGTTATCTTCTGCATTTTTCTTTTTAGCATCGCCTCCGAAATTCGCAAGCATCATGTGGGAGTTTTCATTCATCTTGGTCTCGCTCATCCCCTCATTATTTAGTCAATAATGTCCTTTGCTTGATTCTCTTTTAGGGGCATCTGCTTCACCAAGGCTGTCTCAGTCAGTCTTTGGGTGAGCTCTCGTATACAGGGTATGATACAACAGCCAATGGCTGAAAATACCCCGACTACTACTATCAGAGACGTAAGGATGGAAACCACCACCCCCTTCCATCTTCCAAACATGATTCAAGCGTGAGCGATGTGTTACTTCTGAATTCTCAGCCAGTTCCTCTGCTAAGGTAGTCAACCCCCTTAACGCCCGAGAAATTGAACCATCAGGTGCAGTGTTATTAGGAATAAAGGTACAACAGCTTACTCCTAACATCTCACTCTCACACACACACACACACACACACACACACACACACACACACACACACACACTTTTTGTTTAATCATATCAAGGGCCATTCTGTTATTCCATTCCATCTTACTTGTCGCATCCATCTGTTCTGATATTCCTATAATCGCATCTCTTGTATAATTTATAAATCGCTGTTGATTAGAGAAAATGTAAGTTATCCAGTCTACATTTTTATTAATTGTTACCCACCAAAAGAGAGCTTACTCAAAGCCTGCTACAATCTGGTTACGAGCCTTGAACTCATCAGGCACCCCCCTCCCCCACCCCAGGGTCTCCTACTGAATCGAGATAAATCCTGTCATCGAAAGAAGTGTCTAACAGTGATCTCTTACCCTTTCCCTTTTTCTCTACTATCCTTTCCTTCTCGAATGCCAGGGTAAATGGAATTGCCAATTGTACAATTGCACATATCCCTCTCCAATCCAGAGGTAGGATGGGTCTCAATATTTTGGCTCCACAGCACCACCACAGATCCGCTCGGGGAAGATTTAGTACTGAGTTGTCCCCTCCTTCCTCTGTCTCGGTAACATTCGGTAATCTCTGTACATAATTTCAGCTCCCCCAAATCTCGAGACCGACTTGTGCCTCGTCTACGCACACATGATGTGTGATTTCCAACTGCAGCAGAAAAAGTGGGGGGAAATTTTGCATCTTCCTTCTCCAAGGGAGGGAACATCAGAGATAAGGAGGTACAATTCCTATCATTCCATGCAGTCTCATCCTGATACAGGGCTATCATACATTCGATGCCCTTCCTGTCTCGCTTCCACCCAAGCGGAAAGGGAACCACCTGGGCCACTGGCCTACTGGAGGCACAAGCATAGCAATTGCTTTTGTTCAAACTTTTTACAGTATACTTTATCCATTCAACTCAGGCATTTGCATTCCCGTACCCAGTTTCTATTTCGATAGTCTGTTTCAAGTCCTTTACCTCTATAAGTTTTACTACTTTAGGGTCAGTGGGAAGGGTAAAAGGTTGTATCTCATTATCCAGCAATTCCACCAGTTTTCCCTGTCGTATGCTAATTCGAAAACAACAGCCCGAGAAATCCTTCCCATTTGCTTTCATTTGTATCCCAAACGTTTCATTTAATTGTATCTCATAGGTGCACCCCCAAAAATTGCTTCGTGCCATGTCAGGTATTGTCAGGTATATTCTTTATTGTCAGGTATATTGGGTTATACCTTTTATCGGGACAATCGCGAGCTGGTCAGAAGGGGGCCTGGTGTACTGTGATGAGACCATTATACCAAGTACCATCCCCAAGGCCATCCCCATAGGACTTAAGATGTATCTCAAAGCTGCAGTTCTGTCTCTGATGACCTACATCCCCACACTACACTAAGCTGCATGCATCAGCGTCTATTACTTGTGGATTATCAGATTCAGGAACCGTTAATAATACATATGAAAATGATATTTGACAAAATCCCAATACTAAGAGGGCTAGCATCATAACTCTAAGCATTCCCAGTACTTTAAACATCATGCTGGAGCGCAAAAAAGGCTTAATATGCAATCCTACAGAAATAATCCCCAAGCTCGCGTCGCCACTGCATAATCATTTACTCAAAGTCTTTAGTCAGAGTTTCAGCGGGTCTTGTGTTGATTCGGCTGTCCAGACTTCTTCCTTAACCTGAGATTCCACTGTCCCTTTGATCCGAGTGTAGTGAGTCCAGCCTTTCTCCGCCATCCTTATTGCCGTTTCGGTAGTTAAAAGAGCCTGGAACGGCCCTTCCCAGTCCGGCTGCAATTTAGTCTCTGACCATGATGTTTCTAATCTCCTGGCTGGATGGGATGAACGGTGAATTCAAGGGGTGGAGTCTGTGCCAATAAACCCTGTTTCCTGAGAAAAGACAGAGAGGAGAACAAGCCCAGTATATACTTCTTTAAGAACAAATGTTTAGTTTCGGGAATTGGCAATTCTCTATTCGTTCCCAGATAAGGTAATCCAAATAAGATTTCATAGGGGGATAGTCCTAAATCTTTCCTCCGCCAAGGGACAAGCCCAAAAGGCACCCTTTAAATCTATCACACTAAACCATTTGTGGTCAGGAGGGATCTTACTTAATTTCTCATCTGTCCCTCAATTACTGGCTGCAGTCCTCGTGTACCTTCTATGGAAATGGGATATTGCCGTTCACAGACAATGTCCCCTTTCCTTTATAAATTTATTTCAAGGGTTCCTGGTGGGTCCCTGAAGGCAGGAACCCCTGACACCCCTATTCTTCATCAAAATTCATGAGCAGAATTGCCCTTTCTTCCCTTTGTCGATCCCGCCTAAAATGCCCTATCTTTCCAGAATAATAGCATCCTTACTGTGGAGACCTCCATCTCTGCCTCTGTCGCTCAATCCATCTATCAAATGCTCCCACTTGTCCTCTCCCTCTCCCCTTTCCTCTCTGCCCTACATACTGCCACCCGCTGCACAGGTTGCTCAATATTGGTTCCATTCTTTTCTTAACTACCACATCAACCATCATTTTCACCTTCTGTTTTTGGCTCTCATCGTCTGTCTTTACAAACACTTTCTGTGCCTCTCTTAACAATTCATCTAATGGTTTTTCACTCCACCCTTCTACCTTCTGTATCTTTCTCTGTATGGCTGACCATGCCTTTGTCACAAAATCTACTTTCAAAAGACCCTGTGCCACTAGGTCCTCAGGGTTTCATTCCAGAATATTTCTTCATTGAGTCTCTTAATCTTTGCAGGAGTGTCATCTTTCTCCTGAATAACTTCAAAGGCTTTAGTCAGATTCTGCAACTTCGGAACTGCCTCGCTTATTCCTTTTAGAATCAGGTCTGTCAATTTCCTCATTTCTTCTCTAAGCTCCGGGTTTTGATTTTCCCACTGGGGGTCTCTGTGGCGAAATTTCATCTCTCCCTGCCCAGCATCCCCATCTCCGAATCGGGTGTTCCCTGTCCCATATTTTAATGGTTGCTCCCCATATAAGTCCCATTTCTTCCCCAGTAAATAATATATTCGAAATAGACATTAACTCAGCCCACGTATATAGACTGGGCCCCAAATATTGATCAATTTGTTCAGACAATCCTACCGGATCCTCAACCAGGACCGTCATTTCCTTTTTAAATGTTCTGACCTCCCCACTGGTGAGAGGGGCAAACACAAACCCAATCTCTTTGTCCCCTATTGGTACCCTTGAAGGGGATAAGTCATTACGTTCGTCCTCTTAGTCTTTTTTAAAGAAATATTGCAATATTTCTAACTCCCCATAACTTCAAACACCAATTCATCAATTCATGCTTGACTAACTTTAAAGCCTGTTCCTAACTTGTCAACATATTTATATATTTACGTTCATTTATTCAGTATTTAATATTTAAAATGTAAAATGCATACAGTTCCCAATTTTGAAATCCACTGTAATCACACAGTTTTAGTCCCCTAATATAAATCCAGAATTAGTTTTCTTTAGTAGTCCTGATCAAACATTGCTGAGTTACAATACTATAGGACGTGAAATAATCAGAGCTGCCTGAAAAGAATTTGTCTATTCAAGCTTCAAAAAAAACTTCTAATGCATGAACAATGACCGAATCCAAGGTCACAGATATTAACCACAGACCTTTCGCTTTTACTACAATCTAAGGTTGAACTGAAAGTTCAACTATCCTCCATAAATTCGTGTTTTGTAAAGATAAAAGAGATTAGTTCGAAACTGATAGTAAGGCAGTCATGACCTGTAAAAAGAACAGGAGTTATCATTTTTCATAATCTCGATAGAATCCTTAACGTCAAAAGAAATCATGTTAAGTTTCCATGATAAAAATCAGATTCAAAACAGCCCTGGAATTCAAGCTCCAGGGAATAAAACACAAACATTCAATCACCAACAAACAAATGTGCATTCAAACCAAATCACAAAGGGTTAAACTTCCTATCAGCTGTACAGCTTTTTTCATTCTCTCTCTCTCACACACACACATTGACATATAAATTCGTTATTAACAAACCCAGTCTTCGTCCGACCTGTACTTTTGACAGAAGACGGCGGGACGAAGAATGGATTCATTAGTCCATACAAAGCAACAACATTTAATCATTTTCTTCCCTTGTACAAGTATTAGTTTTCCCATTCCACAACATCTTGCCCAACGGACTTTCTGGAGGTATGTTGTAAGACACCCCGCCTACATTTCCATTGCCTTGTTCTTCTTCTGTTTCCCCGAAGGCTTTTTCCTTACCCACGGCACAACCAATATTGAGTTCCTTCGTTAGTCCCTTATTAACTACTAAAACTCAATCCTGGCCACCAAGGCAATACTTAGAAATCAATTTTCTTACCTTGGTCTGTGCACAGAGTTGCCTGGCCCTTTTCCACCATATGTTCAATCGACGGCCTGTCACTGTCTGATTCAGATGTCTCTCTTGAGGGATTCGTACCAGTCGCCCAAGGGAGCGGACCAAACCATGATATGAGACCGGTCCTCAATGGGGAACGGGACGCGTCTTCCTAGTGTCCAGGGCCAGCCACTACCCCCCGCGATAGAAGAACATCCCGGACAGCCCCACGTTGGGCGCAAATTGTGAGAAACAAAGCTCACTCACTGCAATAATTTCAGTCCGAGACAAGACCTGAATCAGTAGTGCCCTTTATTTCACACTTGCAAGTGGGTGTGATGTCCACAAAATACACTGAATTCAAGAAATACTCGATATTTACATAATTTGGTTCCTACATTTTTTTCTTATTTCATTGTATCCCCCCGTTTACATCCTCCACTTTCCTCAGACCGGTACCCATTACTCCTGTTTATCTCGTGTTTTATCCGGTCTTGTCTGTGAAAAAAATGCTCTTTCCTGTTCTCAAAGACATTTGACCTCATCCTGCTGTGGGCACATCCTTGCCTTACCATTATTTACTCCCTCCATCTGTGCTGCCCTTCACAGCATCTTATCACTAAGCCCTTTTAATTGGGGTTTGTTGCTGTGTTTCTGTAAAAGTGGGAAACAGATGTTTATACCTATTGTTTATACAGGCTTATTGAGTTTAACTGCTTGTCTTCACAGCATCTTATCATTGTTTTACAGTCCCGTTTCTTTCTTGCATACATTTTTATCTAATACAACAAAAAACAATTATGCATTTCCTCCACATATTTCCCATTCTTGTTGACTCAGCTCCTGGCTGAAACAATTACACACTGTTGTGAGTTCATTCACCTTGCATCCGAACTTATAATTGAGAATTGCAGAAGCAACATTAATTTAACATATCCCACACTGAGTAACCAAAACCCTTCCTGTGATGTGACTCCCAGAACTGCACACAGTATTCTAGCTATGGCCTAACCAATGGCATGTTTAAATCATATTATGTCGCCTCGATGAATAAACACTGTGCATACAGTCCCGTGTGATTTCTTAACTGGCTATTGCACTGACCAGTCATATTCAGGGATGTGTGGACAAACACCTTCTGACTTCGCTAGTGTTCTGCTATTCATTGAATTCTTCCCTGTCTGGCTCTTCCTTCCAATGTGCATCACCTCATATTTCTCAGGGTTCCATTCCATCTGCCATTGATCTGACCATTTGACCATTCCACCTGTATCTTCCTGTAACGTAAGGCTTTCCTCCTCACTGACAACCACCTGGCCAATCTTTCTTTCAAACACAAAATTACTTATTACGCTCAGTCTCCACCCCCCACCACACCTCCACATTAACATTTACATCATTTATGAATACCACAAATAATTAGATACACTGCACTGCTCGCTGTGGTCCACCACCAGACACTGGCCTATCTCTACCACCTTTCCAGTAACTTGGGAACACATAGCTGTTCTCCAGTTCTCGACCACTTCCCTTGTGTGGTCAGATTCAACTTAAACATTTAGGTCAGGACATTTCCTCTCTTGTCTCCAACAGCATCCTGCGACACAACTCATCTGGACTTTACATCATCTAAAGCAATCAATCCCAACTTGCATCTTATATCAATCTGTTCGAGAGCTTCCCAGTCCATCTTCTTGACTTCTGTCCGTGCATCTTCCTTCTCCCAACTAAAACAGATGTGAAGCTCTCATGTCCCAGTCTATGAATGTTACCCAGTTTCACATACTGATTACCCCCATGGTTGCGAAATGGGTCCTAATTTTTCCCTGGTTATTCTGTTCAGCTCGATGTTTTTGTAGAACATCTTGGGTTCCCCATAACTTTGCCTGCTACACTTCTCCATGCCCCTGTATTAGCCAGTCTGCAGGGGTGAATTTTCTAAGTTTCCCTGAGATCACCTCTCATTCTTTGAGACAGTACAGAACACAAATATAATCTCATCCGCACTGCATGTAATCTGTGCAGAATGCCTTTACTTCGATATTCCAATTTCCCTTAACTGAAGGCCAACTTCACTTTCACCCTTCCATTTACAAAAGTCGCCCCTGAAACACATTGGTTCAAATTTATTTACTATTCATTTACCAAACTCTCCATTGTCTCGCCCCTACAAGAAACATCTCCTGATGTATTACTGATGAAGGTCTTTTGCCCAAAACGTCGATTTTACTGCTCCTCGGATACTGCCTGAACTGCTGTGTTTTTCCAGCACCACTCAAATCTAAACTCTGTTTTCCAGCATCTGCAGTCATCGTTTTTACCTAAGAAACATCTGCAATATATTTCAAAAAATGTCTGTTAACAGTGATTATTTGGGTTAGATGCAAGATGGCGGCGGTAGGTCTGCCCTGCTGAGCTCTGCACCAGAACCAAGACAAAATGATGCATTCACGCTCTCATTCTTCCCTATTGTTGTAAGACAGTCGTTTTTGATCCGCAGTATTGCTTTATGCCATTTTAAGTGAGTAAGGAAAATGACTCAGGGAAAAGGACCATGAAGAACACAACCAGCAGGGCACTGCAGCGATGGATATGCCCGCGGCTGTGACGTTGGCCTCTGCGAACGCTCCAGGGGACTTATCTGTGGAGTAGAGCCTGGTCTCGGAGTTCAGAGCCTGCGAGAGAACATTGTTTCAGGGATTGAGGAGACCCGAACCAGACTGGAACTGATCTCAGCCAAGCTGCAGAAGTAAGACCAGGAGACCCGGTGTCTCGGGCCGCGCATCGTCGAGGTGGAACTGCGGACCGCTGCTATGGAAACCACGGCAGAATCCTCGGTGGGTGGGGACTAAGCCCTGGAATGGTAGGTAAGGGCCTTAGTAGAGTAGGTCGACGTCCTCGAAAATCAGGGCCATCAGAAGAACATCAGACAGGTCAGGCTGCCGGAACGAGAAGAAGTCCAGCTCGAAGGGCCCACTGGGTCGCAGTGTGCAAGCCTGGCTCAGACCAGCGCCCCCACCCGGTCGAAGTACAAGTCCAACACGACAGAGAAAAAAAATGTGCTGTAAGCTTCTCGAGAGCTGGCGAAGGATCCATAGGTTCTGATCTACAAAGGATCACGAATTATGTTTTTCGAAGACCTTTCTACGGCTGTGACCAGCAAGAGATAGGCCTTTGATAATGTAAAAACGAGCCTGAGGGATATGCATATTCTGGTAAGGTATCTGGTAATATTATGTTTCAGTCATGGAGGGTCTGTGTTTAATTTTGACTCACCAGAAAACTCAAAGGACTTCATGTGCACATTAAAATAGGCTGGCTGGTTCAAATAGTATGGACAACTATGTTCTCTTTGATTTGTTTGGGGTTTTCAGGGTTTACCTCCTTTTTTTTAGTATGTGGAAGCCTCATTTTTTCCCCTTTTCTCTCTCTTCTCCTTTCTTCCTCCACTACCATTATCCTTTGTTTTTCTATCATTTGTTTTTCGTTTCTCTCACTTAACTCAGAATTAGAAAGTGGCTTTGGGGAAGGTGGTAGTGGTTACATTTTATTTTACCAGGACTGCCTCGGGTCAAAGTATGTATGGGACGGATTGAATGCACACTTTTAATTTTCTTGTTGTAAGACGCGTGCAACTTTTTTAAAACTTTGATTTGCCTGGGTTTGGGAAGCGACTTCAGCTCGGAGGAGCCATGGGGGATTTGTGGGTAATATGAACACCCTCTGCAGGAAGGGGGAAAGTCTCCATTTATTTGTGTTATAAGTTAGTTCATTTTAGAAATATTTGTTAGAAGTTTTTATTTGGTTGTTATTGTAGTTATATTTTCAGGTTTGTATGAACTGTTTACCGCTTTCACTTGACGCGCTATAAATGGGATTCTTCTCCCAGTGGGTAATGGGCTGCTTCAGATGGCTATGGCTGACTGCTTGTTTAAATGGTGCACGCGGAACGTTAAGGAGAGTCACTCGCCGATTCAGAGAAAAAGATATTTTCAAGACTCAGAAAAGAAGAGGTCAGTGTAGCCTTGCTGCAAGAAACACATCTAACTGACGAGGAGCGCTTAAAGTTACAGCAGGAAAGGTTCGGCCAGGTGTTTATTTCATCCTTTAATTCAAAAAGTAGAGGAGTAGCTTCACTTATTCATACAAACTTCCACTTCAGTTGTCTGACCAAATTAAGGACGAACGTGAGTGGTTTCTGATTCTTAAAGCTTTAATACATGAAGAAGAATATGGGACCTTGTATAATATTGCCACCAGCACACCCCCTCAAAGTTCGAGTGGATGCTATCCAGGTTGATGACCATTGGTGAACATCGTACAATTAAAGGGGAGACTTTAACCGACCTATGGACCCCGAAGTGGATAGGATGTCAAGGAGTCTCACGGGTATTTCCCCGCCATCAAGGCAGCTGGTGGCCCTGAATAGGGAGCTGCGTTGGTGGACGTTTGAGATGTCTTCAGCCTGAAGGTAGAGACTTCACCTTTTTTCTAACCCACGTAAGTGCTATACCAAGATTGACATATTTTTTGCCCATTGGCCTTTTTAAATTCAATGCTGCCCTGCAAAATTCTAATCATGCAGCAGTGTACGTGGATGTTAAGGCCGATGACGATGGGACAGGCTCGCAGCACTGGCGCATGGATCCTTGCATCCTGACAGATAGCAAATTCATTGAGTACTTTTCGCGGTAATTTAAGTTTTTAAAAGGACATTGATTTGGGTACGGCCAGTAATCCGTCGGTGTTCTGGAAGACTGCCAAGGCCTATGCAAGGGGTTTGATTATTTCTTACTCGGTGACTCGGAAGCGGCAGAATGGAAAGCAGTCGCGTATGCTCAAGGCTTGTCTGATGGCAGCTGAGACAGCATCCTTTGACAGACAGTCTGTAACTAAGTTGCAGCAGATTACCGCCGTCCGGGCAGCTCTGAACACTGCGCTCACCCAGACAGCAAAGAGCGAGATTACATTTGAGAAACAGAGATTATTCGAGTATAGTGCTAAACTGAGAAGTTACTTGGCGTACTTGGCCAGAAAGAAGAGTGCCCTCAATCTGTTACATCCATTGGCGAGGGGTGCTGGTACTAACACCAGCGATCCGAAAGGGGTTAATGCAGCACTCAGTAAGTTCTACTATGGGTTGCTCCAGTCAGAGGATTGTGTGGACAGATTAGGGAAGACGGAGTCCTTTTTAAGACCCTGGACCTCCCAGGTGTAACTTCAGCAGATTGCCCCTCTGACAATCCAAGAGATACAGGATGCGGTAAAGCAGCTCCAGAGTGGCAAACCGACTGGCCCAGATGGCTTGCAGAGTGAGATTCATAAGGAGTGCATACACATGATTGCTGGGCCAATGTTGGATATATTCAATTATTTTTGTAGACAGGACTGCCTCCCATCCTCTCAGAGAAAATAAAATATTTCTCTTATTCTCAAGAGAGGGAAAACTCCAGAGGATTGCCTATTCGTATAGGCCTAAACTGTTATTAAAATGTGGACTGTAAATTTCTGTCGAAAATACGAGCTTTGAGGCTGGAGAAGATCTTGTCCTTCATTGTGAAAGAGGAACAGACAGGTATTATTAGGAGTTGCAGATCCCCTATTAATATTAGGAGAATGCTAAATATGGTTCAGGTGTGCCAGCAAGGATGATTCCATACTTGGTAATCTCGCTGGCTGCAGAGAAAGCATTTGTAGTTGTTCTACCTTTTATCTGTCTTGGAATTGTTTGGCCTTGGAGGTGTCTTTGCCTGGTGGATGCCAGAATTATTTAGTGACGCTAAAGCAGCACCAGGTCGCACTAATGGTTTAAGGTCGAATGGTATAACTTCAGCATCGGCAGAGGCAGCCGACAAGGGTTCCCCTTTCACCGTTATTATTTGAATTGGTGATTGAGCCATTGGCAGAGGCCATCCAGAGGGACCCCAATATAACTAAACTGGTGGTAGAGTCAGGAAGGCATAACATCATCCTTTACACAGATGATGTTCTTCTCTTTCTAACTAACCCGATGATATCTTTGTCCCGTTTAATGGAAGTGACTGATTTATTTGGATCTTTCTCAGAAAAAAAACATCAAACTTTATGAAATCGGACTCCATGCCTGACGGGGTGTTATTCGAGTACCTGATCATGGGGGGTGCAATCCGATTCCCTTTCAGATGGTCACGTGGAGGTTTCCTCTATTTAGGCATTTTTATCACACCGGCCTTCTGTCAATTATATAAAGGAAACTTCGCGCAGGTACTCGAGAAGATAAGACAGGACCTTCGACTCTGGGAAGATATTCCAATATCCTGGTTGGGTAGAATACCTCCGATTAATAGGAATGTACTTCCTCGTTTCTTCTATCCCACGCTAATGGTCCTTTTGATGCTCTCCAGGTCGGTGCTTGCAAAGATTCGCGGACAGTTTGGCTGGACATTGAGGCACCGTAGGCAAAATGCCCCCTCATTAATCTGTTGTTCATGGACAAGATTAGGACTGTTATGGACCATTGCAGAAATCCAATTGTTCTGAACATAGTTAAAGCATGGAAAGTGATTCGACAAAGTGAGAGCAATTTACAAAAAAAAAACCTCCCCTTTTACTCTCATTATAGGATTGGCAGGATCCCAGCTGTGATTGATGGATTCTAGCTTTCGGCTCTGGGAGTCCAGAGGAGTTTCCTGTTTGGGAGAAATATTTGACGTGTTGGTCAGGATGGCTTTCGAGCAACTGAGCCAGAAAAATGAGTTATCTTGCATGGGCATCTTTCGTTACTCTCAGATGAGGAATTTTATTTTATACAGAAAAAAAGACTACATTAATGGTCAGTCCCTAAAAGTCGGAAATGGAGAGAAGAATGCTTCCGTCCACAGGTGTTCTCTCCGTCAGCACCCTTTATCATTTATTAAGAGGTAGTGTCTCAAAAGACATAGAGCGGTTATATTAAATCTGGGCTCAGGATTTGTGGGTGGAGATCTCACTAGACGAGTAGGAAGATATGTGGGAGAACGTAAGGAAGATTTCAATTTGCAATAGAACGTAGGCTATGCAGTCGAAGGTACTCCATAGGGTTTAATTGACACCGGAGCAGCATTTCAAATTTAAGACAGGAGCGTCCCCAATGTGCCCCAGATGTACAATAGATGTTGGTACTCTTACTTATTGCTTGTGATCATGCCACAATCTTCGTAGGTATTGGTGCACGATAGCAAGTATTTTGGAAGGAGTCTTGGGAACCGAGGTCAAGGCAGATCTGGTGTCCTTCCTCTTGGGTTCGCTGAACCTCCCCTCTTTGGACTTGAATGGGAAGCCATTGTTTAGTATTCTTTTATTTTGTGCGAGGAAGAACATTCTGATGAACTGGCTTCCAGGAAACTTCCCAGGACTCTGATCGTGGTGTGGGTTAGTTACAGAGCCCACCGCTTGGACTTCCTTAGAGTATGGGCATCAGAAATTGGAACATTTTTATAGGAGTTGGTGGCCCTTTTTCAACCTCATAGACAAAGTTTTATTGGCTATATTGGTCAGGGCATTTGTGTAACAGTGAGGGCTGTGTCTGGTGGCCCAGGGGCTTCTGAGAAGAAGAATTATGAACAAATACGGGTATGGCAACTAATGCTACTGATGATTGGGAGCTTTGGTCGGATTGTGCTGAGGTATTGTAACTTCATGTAATTTAATTTAATTTGCCTTGGTTCAGCTCCGTTTAATCTATATATTGTTTTGATTTTGTTTTGATATCAGCCCGTTGATTTTGTGCACAGAGAAGATAAAGAGTCCATTCAGCCACTCATGCCTCTTACACAGCAACCAGGGTAGGTCATTTCACACCATGTTTCAATTATGCATGATTAGAGGGAACGAAGAGATATATAGACGTGAGAATGCAAGCTTATCACCGTCACGATGGAATATGAAGTAGTGCAAAAACTGCTGGAATTCGAGAAAATTATTAAAATCGATTATTCAGGAATTAATGAACGGACATTTGCAGAGTCAAGCCACAATCCATCATAATCATCATAATTTTGCAAAAGATGAATCGTATTTTAATTATTTGGTTGCGTCTTTAGGAATGTGACAAGCAAGCTGCATAATGGGGATCCCTGGATGTGTAACATCTGGACTTGCAGAAGACATTGAATAAGGTGTGCACAAAAGATTAATCTGCAGAATAAGTTTGCATATGGTGAGAAGTAATTTATTCGCTTGGATATAGGATTGGCTAAACAAAGAACTGCAGTGAGATGGAATAACTGGTCCATTTCTTGTTTCCAAAAATGCAATAGGGCTCAGTACCCAGGCCCCAACTATTAGCAATCAATACTATCACTTGTTTGAGGGGATATACAGCTATAATCAGTTTTTCAGAAGACACTGATTCAGGTGAGAAATTGTAATGAATGGTTTAGGATAGGTTGGACCATTATTTGGCGGATAAAATGAAAGAGTGTAAAGTATGAGGCCGTTTTGGTGGGTGTAACAGAGGCCAACTTATTATCCAAACAGAGGGAAACTACAGAGTTCTTAGGTACTGAGGGATCTGGTATCCTCAGCCATATCACAAAAAGCACAGATGCAGGTTTAGCAGATAATGAGAAAGGCAAATGCAAATTTGGCATTTATTTCTGAAAGAATAAATTATAAAGCGAGGGAAGTGTTGCTGCAATAATGCCAGGCATTTGTGAGATTGTAATTGAGTACCGTGTACAGTTTTGGTGTCCTGACTGCAGGAGGGATGTAATTACCATGGAGGCAGTTCAGCAGAGGTTTACGAGATTTATTCCAGAGATAAGGAGATTGTCCTCTGAAGAGAGAATGAGCAGTTCAGGCCTATACTTTCTGGAGTTTAGAAAAATGGGAGGAGTTGTCACTGAGGTCTGGACAATGTTGAAAGTGATTGATATTGTCGATATACATTGGGTATTTCCTCATATGTGGCAACCTACCACGAGAGATCATAGTTTTAGGATAAGTGGAGAGGAATTGAAACAGTGATGAGAGAACTACTCTCAAAGGATTTTAAATCAGTGTAATTCACTGTTCCAGACTGCAGTGGATGATGGGGCATTGAATAACTGAAGGGATATGGAGAGTGGGCCAGAAAGTGGGACTGGGACCCAGATGACATCAGCCATGATTGTTTTCAATAGTGGAGCAGGCTGACATCAACTATGATTCTATTCAATAGTGGAGCAGGCTGACATCAGATATGATTGTATTCAATAGTGGAGCAGGCTGACATCTGCCATGATTATATTCAATGGTGCAGCAGGCTGACATCAGACATGATTATATTCAATGTGGAGCAGGCTGACATCAGAAGTTATTGTATTCAATGCTGGAGCAGGCTGGAGAGGCTGGATTGCTGACTGATGTTCCTCGTCCTCATTCAGCCCTTCGAATATGTTGCACAGGAATGGTGGAGCCTGATCATCGGACAGAAAGCAGGCACTCTGGATAAATCAGATTTATTCAGTTTAAACGAATGGAACCAGTAGCGTCCCACAGTGACCAGTGCAGGGTCCTCAGCAATTTACAATCCCTATCAATGATGTAGAGGTGTGGAACAAATGTACTGTAACCAAGTTTGCCAATAGAACTAAGATAAGCAGGAAATTAAATAATCAATGGAAGTTGTAGAGTCTGTAACTTGATATGGACAGATTAATCAATGGATAAAGGTTTAGCAGGTGGGACTTAACGTCATATATAACCTGTCATTTTCTTCCACGAAGAAGTGCAGGCAGCATGTTACTGAAATACAGAGGGATTACCGGATTTAGAGATACCGTGAGTACTGCAGGGTTCATTCTGAGCCGTTCAGACATGACAAGTGTTGCTCCATCAACCTGATCGTCTGCTTCCTGATGTTCCCAGCGGGCCTATTGCTCTCATCCATCATATATATATCCTCCGTCACTGAATGATGACCCTGATGTTGAGATCGGAGATATGATGGAGCTGTCACCCACTCCTGCCTGGAAAGTTCTGGAACATAGAAGCTGAAAGAAACTGTTACCCTAAAAGCCACTGGCAGCACCGTCCTCCGCCTGGTGTGAAGCTGTACGTCGTGTTGAAGGAGGTGACACCGCTCTGTGACCAGCTCCTTGTTCAGTCAGGGCCCCTCACTCTCTGCTCCTGGGTTAAGTGGAGCTTGGGAGGCTATTCCTTGAAAACCCGGGGTGGATCCAGCAGGTTCCTTTCCACACACACACTCACTCCGTGGTTTCAGAGCTTCCCATCTCTGCAGCTTCTGCTCATTTGGTGTCCATGTTGCAGACCCAGATGGTGTTACTATCGTCCCCATGCTGCATCCAGAGTTGGGTCACCAAATGCTCAGGTCTCCCTGAATGTCTGAGGCAACTCACAGCACAACCACAAAAAAACCATTCCCATCACTTCCACTAACGTTCCAATAGCAGGAGTCAGTCCGGAGGCCCTCAGTTACAAGTTCGATGTTTGGGACTTAACAATAATTCTCGAGTGGCTTCCTCGTGTAACCGACAACATGATCAGCTGAGAGGGACAAACACAGATGTTCAGTGAACAGGCACAGACCAAATTTCAAAGACGTGTCTCAAAGTTGCCGGGACCCCCTATCCACCATGGAGCACTACATGGGACACACCGGGAAGTGAACAACAGCCCAACATACAACCTACTGTCCATGGAGCACCACATGGAACACACCAGCAAGTGAACAGCCAGAGACACACCATTTCATTGTTTCTGAGCTTCACAGTGCCAACTCTTGATACATTAAGGATCCAAATGGGACCCACAGCCGTGATGTATAGAAGAGCGTGAGCCATGCACTTTGCACATTTTTTCTGAACTTCGTCCCTGGGGATTCAGGGATATGAGCACCAACGGCCAGTTTAAGGTAGAGAAAGACGGAAATTTGTATTATACTTGGATGATTACTTGATCAACAGGTTGAATAAATATGGCTCTTCTCAGAGAAATGGGATTACCTGGAGGGGTCAGATACTGGCGAGTCCAGCGACAAGAATAAGAACATAAAATAAATATGCTGAGAGATCAGCCCAAATGATCAATTATGCTAGATACCAAATCCACCTTACCGAATCAGACATCATAATCCAGATGAGATATCTATTCAGCGTGAAGCACTGTGCAGACGAGGCTAGTGTACCGCACAATACAACCCAGCAATCTGTACTGACTGTCCAGACCACCTCAGTCCACGGGGAGCTGTGCAGTGAATAACTCTAAACCTGGAGCCGTTACCTTGCAGCATGTAGAGCTGTGTCCATCATCCCTGTGCTTTGCTCAGGAACACTGTGTTTGATCACTGCCCAGTGTCGGGAAACTTGCAGCCCATGCTGGAAGTGACAGAATGTGCAACTCCCATCCATTTACAGCTCCATATCTTCATTGTGCCAGGCGCTTTGGAACATCTAGTCAAGAGGAAGGATGAAGCTGACATAAGGTAGAGAAGGCAAGAGTTAGACAAGGCTGTAGAAGGTTGCAAGGTAACCAGGAAGGAACTGAAGAATGAACTCAGGAAAGATAAAAATTGACATGAAAAAGCCTTGACGGGTAGGATTAATGTAAAATTTAAGATGTTCTATACTTATGTGAGGAACAAGAGGATGGCCAGGGTGAGTGTAGGGCTGATCAGGGATAATGGAGGGAACTTTCACCAGAAATCGGAGGAGATAGTGGAGGTTCTTAATGAATATTTTGCTTCAGTATTCACTAAGGAAATGAGCATTGACGTTTCTGGGGACAGCATGAAACAGGCGGATATGCTAGAATAGCAGGATGTGCTGAAAAATTTGAGAAACACACAGATAGATAAATTTCCTTGGCCAGACAGGATGTGCCCTAGGATACTATAGGAATCGAGAGAAGCATTTTGCGACTATCTTTGCATCCTCACTGTCTACTGGAGTCTTGCCAGATGTAAGGATGCTGACAAAAGTTATTCCCTGGTTCAAGAAAGGGAATTGGGATAATCCTGGGAATAATTGGCCAATCAGTCTTACACCAGTGACAGGAAACTTTTGGAGAGGATTTGAGAGGCAGAATTTATGAATACTTGGAAAATTATACATGATTTGAGACAGTCAGCATGGCTTTGTGAGGAGCAGGTCATGCTTCAAGATCTTATTGAATTCCTTAAGGATCTGACAAAACACGTTGATGAATTAGAGCAATTGATGTGGTATACATGGATTTTAACAAAGCGTTTGATAAAGTTATCCACTGTAAGCTCATTCACAAAGTAAGGAGGCATGGCTTGCAGGGAGATCTGGCTGTCTGGATGGAGAATTTGCTGGCCCAAAGAAGACAGCAGGTGGTGGTAGATGGAACAGATGCAGCCTGGAGCCTGGTGACCAGCTTAGTGATCTGTTCTGGGACCTCTGCTCTTTGTGATTTTTTTTACATAAAAGAGTTGGATGACGAACTGGAAGCGTGGGTTCATAGGTTCACCGATGGCACGAACATAGTTCGTATGCAGGGCTGTTGTAGGTTGCAACAGATATTGTCAGAAATGAGTTGATGAATGGCAGATCGAGATAAATCTGGAACAGCGGGATCTTGGGGCCCTTGTCGATAGATCCTCAAAGTTGCCATCCAGGTTGATGATGTTGTTTAGAAGGCATATGATGTGTTGGCTTTCACAGCAGGCGAGCACAATTTCAGAGCTGTGAGGTTATGCTGCAGCTCTATAATCCCACTGTTTAACCCACTGTGATGAAGTTGAATGGTCTTCTGCGTGGAGAGCTTGCAAGCACTTGTCATATGACTAGCTAATATTTTCAGAGTGTACTGGACAATTAAAACTATGTAACATTTGGCTGTGAAACAGATATGTTGAGCTTTGGTTGCTCTTTTTACAATTATTCGAATTTAACCAATCAAGTTGAAATTATGTCGCACCATACTACACCCAATCGATTTTAAGTTTATTGTTTTGCCAACATTAAACTAAGGAGATGAGCTGATGTTGAGGGAATAAAGAGGCACGCATTTTGAAAGTTAGACAGAGAGTAAACTACCATCATGAGCCTCTGCCATGACCAACTTTCTTTGTGCAAGATACATTTATTTGGACGAAAAACCCTTGCATTAAAAGACAGAACATGACCCAGGGAGATATTCATTTGAAAGAAGGATGACATTGGAGACTACAGCCACTGTCTGGTTTATGTAATTTTAATACAGTTTTTCTTTAATTGGAAGAGTATATTATTAAAGGTGGAGGAAGATAACAAACAGTTCAGAGAAAGGGAAGCTGAGAGTTGGGAATAACTGTTATTGTTCAATGTTAGTTTTTAGAATTAAGGAATACATTGATATTATTTCCTGGTAAGTACAGGAATTTGCGAGTTCTCTGTCACTCGACTTTAACAGATTATGAGCGAGGTGAGCTTTTCTGAGTGTTTGGTTTCATTAGCAGAAGGGTTCATTGCCATGTCATAACACCACACTTATAATACCGTGTTCTGATCACCTCATTAAAGGAAAGAGGTGGAAGCTATAGAGAGGATGTAGAGAATTATGTTTGGAACAGCAGAAAGATTGACACAAGCCACACAGAGTAAATAAAATATTGAGAAAGTCACCACGTGAAAAATAAACACTGGCAGATTCCCCATGTCTATATAAACGTCAGTGTGGCAGTGAGTGCGTTTGTATTGATGACTCTGTGTGTGTGTGTGTGTGTGTGTGTGTGTGTGTGTGTGTGTGTGTGTGTGTGTGTGTATCTGTGAATCGGTATTTGTCTTTGTGTGCCTGTATAGGTGCTAGTGCATCAGTCTCCGTTTGTGGCTATGCATCTATATTCATCTCTGTGTGTCTCTGCAAGTCTGATTTTGTCTCTGTGTGTATCTGCATTTCTGCATTCATCGCTGTGTTTATCTGCATGTCTGTATTTGTCTCTGTGCGTATCTGCGTGCCTGTATTTGTGTCTGAGTTCATCTGCATGTCTGTATTCGTCTCTGTGTATATCTGTCTGTATTCACCTCTGTGTGTATCTGCATGTGTGTATTCATCTCTGTGTGTCTATATTTGCCTCTTTGTGTATTTGCGTGTTTGTTTTCATCGCTGCGTTTTGTCTGCATGACTGTATTCATCTCTGTGTCTTTCTCTGCGTCCATGTGCACAGCGCATCTGTCAGTCTCTCTGGTGTTTACAGTGATACAATGTCCCCCTCTTCTGGCCTGCACACTCCTCTGCGTTGATAGCACCGCAGGAGATCAACCAGTAGGGATTCAGTCTGTGAGGGAGGCAACTCATAGCACCATCCAAACTGACAGAGCCATTTGCTCACGTGCACACCCAAAGTTTGGTATATGGAGAATTGTAATTGTACTGAGGAGCCTTAGAGTGGAGAATGTTCATGTAAAGTAATGCCGATGCTGGCTCTGCAGTGTGGAAGTGATTTGTCTTTGAAGATTATTCATGACACAGATTGCAAAAATTAACAAGTATTTCCACCGCAAATGCTTCCAAGCAAGGTCGACGGAACCATTTATAAGTTGATGCAATGAATATATCGCACGTTCATTATATTGAAATGGTTTACAATATCGTCCTACAAATAATAAATTAGAAAAGATTGAAAAGTCCTGAAACTGACACAGTGGTCGCGGTAATATCTCAGGAACGATATCGCTAGGCATTAGATGAAACTGCTCTGTGCTTCCAATGACGTTATTTGAAAAAAAAACAAGCAGCCATGCAATGTGAGAGATTGACAGTATTTGATGTCCTCTGAAAGAAACAAAAAAACTGGCACTAGTGCAAAGGCATGTCAAGGCGAGCAGAGGGTGGCATTGTATAACTGTAAACTTAACAGGGACAGACATAGAGGTGTGGGGAGTGGTGAGGGGTTGATCGCAATTTGAATGGATTTACCCCAAAAAATGGCAAGACCTCGTCTCACGGAAATACACACAAACATACACAGACACGTTAAACACACAACACATATCCATACAGATATGGACACACAAACAAACACATGCACACTCCTGCACATAGTTTCTTTTTGATTGAGATGAATAAGCTTCTCATTAATTCGAGAATCAATGATCATTTAGCGAAGGCAGGAGAATGTAGGTGAGAAACATTTCAGCTGCGATCCAATGGCACAGCAGATCCAATGGGCTAAGTGAGCTGATTTTGCTCCATTTTCATTTTCAGGACAGAGTAGCTTTCAAAGGTTGAATTTGAATGCAGATTGGTAGTTGAGCAATTGAGTTCTATCCAATCAGTTCCCACACGCAAATCATTGACAGATTCTAAATATTTTTTGACATTGCACTGATCTCTGAGCTACTTCACCAAGTTAATGATTTCAAACCCGAAAGTAAACGTTTCTCCCGACTATCTATTTCCTGATAGTTACCCAGTTCTTTTGCAGCTACCTAGAATGTTGCCTGTCCTATACGGCATGTCTTATGAAGAAGGTTTGAAATCCTCTTGCTGCATAATACACTCAAGTGGCTGAAGAACTTCATCCTATTCCTTTGTAAATCCTTAAAGGGGCAGAAAGGTCTCCTCATGACTCGTTGAATCGATCCTGAATGGCTGAATGCGATCTTCCTCACCTTCTGTGGGATTACTGTTGTGGAATCATTTGATTTCACTACTGCCTAAAATGAAAGGTAATTCAGCCAATCTGACTGTTCCAGGAATAAATCCTGCTTGTGTGAGCAGAACAACCTCAGAGGCAGAATAACGTTTAATTATTTTACTTTTGTCTTGAGTTTAACTATTGCTTAGGCAAAGCTCTTTCAAGCTGATATTTTGAAGTTTACTCCTGCTTGTATTTAGGCAGGTATATGTATGTGTCTGTATGCACTTGTGTATGTGACACTGTGTGTGTCTTAGTGTGTGTGTCTGTGTGTATGCACAGACTGCATCTCAGTACGCCTTGAAAGATAAATATTAATGTACATATTTGTCCAAAGTGTTTGCCGTGTATTTTTCCATCTTAGCTTTGAATAACTTTGCTTTGGTGAATTATTCTTCAAATGTAAGATAACGAACTGACTTCTACCCAGCAAAGAAACCGACCTCGTCTGAGACCTATATCATTGCTCATATCACCAACCTGTTAACATTTAAAATTTATCATGATCAATGAAGAAACGAGACTAAAAAATGAAACAGTGGTCCGTCCAACCCAGTCTGAACACGGATGAGGATAATTTCACAAAGGGTTGTTTGAATGGGAATGCTCTTCCTCAGAAGTTTGTGGTGCCTGTGTGTTTGTATTTAGTCAAAGCTATGGTAGTTAGATATTGGACAGTAAAGGACAATGAACTACAGATATGAAAGTGGGGCTGAGAACACATCCAGATCAGCCACCATCTTACTGCCTACTTGACAGTGCTTAAAATGTCGAATGACACACTCCTACTCCTCAGTCCTATGGCCCTATGTTTCATTCAGTTCCTTAAAACTGCAAGATAGGAGAATTTGTAGTTCGTTTACTTCGATAACCCGCTGCACAAACGGAGGAGACCATTCAGTGACTAAAGACTCGAGAGTGTAGCGCTGTAAAAGCACAGCAGGTCAGGCAGTACCCGAGGAGCAGGAGAATCGTCGTTTCTGAGCATAAGCTTCTGCCTGAAACGTGGTTTCAACAGAATACAAGGACACCATTCAATCCATTGAAACTACTGGACAAAAATAGGGATAGACCATTCAGACCCTCCTGTCCATTACACAAGGAGGGAAGGAGTGTAGTCAGCACATCGAGATGCCAAGTCAAGTAATTGAGCTGCTTCCAAATGACCATTCAGCCTATCGAAATACGTGTACCGAAATAGGAAGATGTCTTTGATGCCCCAACATGACAAAGAGTGAAACAGAGTCGACACAGATAGACTGCTCTATGTTCTTCCTCCTGGTTCCTTTGCTCGTGGGACACATGTGTCACTTTAACTTGGTTTGCTGAACGTGGCGGGGAAAGGTGAATGGTTTGTGCCAATTCTCAAGGAAATGCCTTCTATTTCCGAGAAGACATCATTGCACAGAAGGCAGAAGCTGGTGGGAATGGCGAACTATTTCAGGAGTAAGGTATTAAGGATGCTGATAGATTTATGAAGAGTGGAGATACCCACATCAACTGCACATTTAAACGGTGAGAATTCATTCAGAGTCTGGAGCTCCCTCTCCACCAACATGGGGTCTCCACACTGGTACGTGAACTATTGGGAATCACATATCATGAGGAAAATGCAATTTCTCACAAAACCACCATCTTCTTTCTGGACGTAATAAATGTTAGTCCATAACCCTCAAGTTTAAATGTAATTGCTTGTTATTCTCTCGCAGTGCCACAGATTTCGATGGATTATACTCTCATATCTTTTATCAGTTAATTATTGTTTACACAAGTAATTCAATAATTTGCTTGCAAAGTTGCAAACATCTTATTGCACAGATTGTACGCATTTTCCTTTTTAGATTTGTTATAGCCTTGGTCCAAAAGTAAATGTTTTGTTTACTGAACAGCCTTGGCCAACCGTCTGCGTGGCGTTTGCACAATGTCCCCGCGTCTGCGTGGGTTTCCTCCGGGTGCTACGGTTTCCTTCCACAGTCCAAAGACATGCAGGTTAGGTGAATTGGCCATGCTAAATTGCCCATAGTGTCAGGGGTGAATAGAGGGTAGGGGAATGGGTCTGGGTGGGTTACTCTTCGGAGGGTCGATGTGGACTTGTTGGGCTGAAGGGCCTGTTTCTATACTGTAGGGAATCTTTTAAAAAAAATGACCTGTTTATCGGGATTCAAGCGTCAGACACAGTATGCATTTTTCATGGACGAAAAATCAGAAAGGAACAGAATAGTAACTGTGGAGACTGACGAGGAATAAAGTGACATACTCCTACTCCCAAAAACATTCTTGACAGACAGAATAAAATCAAATGTACAGAAAGAAACAAAGTATGTTCAGAAGAAAGAATGACAAGTTATAGTGTAAATAAAACAGGATAATTTGAAATGGAATGGCAGAACAATGATTGATCTCTGTGTGTGTGTGTGTGTGTGTGCGTGTGTGTATGTGTGTGTGTGAGAGAGAGAGAGAGAGCGTGTGTCTTTGTGTGTGTGTGAGTGTGTGTGAGAGTGTGTGTGTCTGTGTGTTTCTGTGTGCGTGTGTGTGTGTGTGCCTGTGTGAGTGTGTGTGCGTGTGCAGATTGATCAGATTGTTCATATGTGTGCATCATATTCAGAATGAATAAGAGAGACATAATTAACAAAAACTATGCATGTGATGTACAAAATTTATAAAACATTAAAATGTTATTTAGTCTTCAGTTGAGATGTTATGTTCCCCTTCTCTCAACGTACCCTCTGCCTCCTGCCTCTTCCTTGCATTCTCAGACCTAATCTCTAATTCTTATGAGGATATGTTACGAATTCCAGCTTCTGGTGTTCCAATTTATTTTAGTTAATCCATTTTCTACTGGGAAACATACACATTGGTCTGCTGGGTTCTGTCAACAGCAGATGTCTGTCATATCGATGGAGATTAAAGTTCTGACATTAGACCCACATTTCAACATATTAATCTGTTGCACATACACTGTACAAAGACCACAGTACAAACGAATTGACAAACCAAATACAGAAGTACATCTCCTTCTATCAGTCATGTAGACTTCTCTATTTTTATATTTTCATATCTATATTCTCTCTCTCTGTCTCTCTCGATCTCTCTTATGATCTCGTTAATAAATCCTCCAAATGTTCTTTCTGCCCTATGCCTCAGGCATCCCTCCTTCAGTTTACAACCATTGCTCATTTTTGGATGAGATGCCTTATAATTGAGTAATATAACTAGAAAGACATGAGGGAGGAGTTGGCCAGAATTATTTGAAAGGTTAGTTGAGCACGGGAAGATGGTGAAACAGCAATGACAGGAGTTTCTGGAGATAATTCAACAGCAAATCAGAAATTCATCCCAAGTAAGAAGAACAATAGTCAGCAGACGACAAGTCAGTCGTGAGTTGGCAACGAATTCAGGGACATCATAAAAACAAAAGAAAATGCACGATGTGAGGAAGATTATTGGGAATCCAAAGGATTACGAAGCCTACAAATTCCAGCACGGACAACTAATAACAGCAAATGTGAGGAGAGGGTGAAATATGATATTGCACTTCTTAATCGTGCAAAAGAATATTGAAGTCGATTTTTAGATATATAGCAAGGAAGACAGGGAGATAAAACAAACAAATGACTGTTGGAAAATGAGGCTTGTGTAGTTATGGGAAGCAATGGAATGGCAGAGGAATTAAACAGATACTTTATATCAGTCTTCACGGTGGAATAACCCAGCAAAATACCCCTCAAGACAGTCAGGGGTGAGAGGTGAGCATAGTGACCATCAGTAAGGAGAAGGTGCTGGGGAAGTTGAAGTTGGATCAATCAGCGAGACCAGTTGGACAGCACCTCGTCGTTCTAAAGATGTATCGAAGGTAATTGTGGAGGCATCTCTGGTGATCTTTCAGGAAACTTTGGAGTGAGGGAGGACTGGTAAATGTAACCTCCCTGTTTTAGGAGAGAGGGCCACAGAAGACAGGAAATTATAGAAGGACTTAAAGGATCTTTGGGTTTATGAATAGATGTGTTGAGTAAAAGAACAAGGAAGTTGTGAAATATAATGGAAATGGTGTTCTTAAGCTACAGCATAGCAAGAGTTATATTTACAATGCTAGTGTGAAGAGCTGAATTGAAAGTAAGGTTAAACAGAGGAAATCAGTTCGAAGCACAGAGGAGCATTAGTGACAAAAAGACTGTTTCCTAGATCCTGCAATGAGAATGTTGATATAAGTTGTCAGTAAACAGACAAAAAAAATGTATAAAAAGCACAATAAAAACACAATCTGTTGCTGATAAGGTCTCAAAGTGCAACTATGTTGCCAATCCATATGAAGCTGAAAAAGCACAGCAAGTGAGACAGCGTCCTAGGAACAGGAAAGCCATCGTTTCAGGCTGGAAGACTTCATCAGGATTGGGGTGGGGGAAGGGGATCCGGGAAATAAATAGAGGGAGCGGCGTGGGGCTGGTGAAATGGTAAGTGGAATGTCGATAGGGGGATGCAGGCAGGGGATTATTGTGATTTGTCAGTGGAAAGGGTGCAACGATTATACGAATGGGAAGATGGGCAGCTTTGGTCAGGTCAGAGAAGGGAGACATGGGGTAAAGCTGAGGGTGGAGAGATTTTGAAGCTAGTGAAGTCAATTTTGAGACCATTGAGCTGTAACATCTCCAGCTGAAATATCAGGTTGTGTTCCCAAGTTTCTGCTTGGCCTCACTCTGACAGTGGAGGAGGCTAAGGATGGACCTGTGGCCAGATAAGCACGGTGGGTGCGGGTCGGGTGAGTGATTGAAATGAATGCCAACTGGAATGTTAGGTTGCGTAAAGCGTGCGGAGAGCAGATGCTCCATGAATATGTCCCTGAATCTCCAATTGGTCTCCACAACATAGAGGAGACCATGTTGGGAGTTGGAGACGAGCTCAGTGGGTCAGAATCAGTCTCTGTGTGGAGCATTAGTGCTCTGCACGAAACAACCAACCCGAATTTCCAGTTTCCATAAATTTTAATTCCCCCTCCCACTCGTCTGGCAACATGCTTATCCTTAGTTGTCGACAGTCAGAGGAACAACACCTGAGAGTTTACCTTTGACGCTGACAGTCCAGTGGCCTCAATATTGACTGAAGCCGCTTCAAAATTCCCCCATCTATAGCCTTATCCAATGTCCTTTTTCCCTGACCATACCCACCTGTCCATTTCTCACTCACATATCCGCTCCACCCTTCCCACTGACCAATCACAGTAACCTCATATCTGCATGTATCCTCTCCACCCTTCAACTGATCAATCACAGTAACCTCATACCTGCATGTAGCTACCACCACCATACCTAACCGCCGCCCTTCCATATCCCATCACTCCATTTCTGGGCTCCCCTCCCCCTCACCAGTCCTGACAAAAGGTCTAAGATCAAAATATTGCATTTGCTGCTCCTCTGACTCTGCCTGGTCTGCTGTGAGTTTATTAACTCCGGCCTCCCGCACCTACAGTTTTTACTCTCGTCAAGCTGTGGAACTAGGTAGGCTACAGATAAGAAGAAATAAATTTGAACATTTGAAAAGATCGTGGACACATTTGTTATTTCTTAACAGCCCAGTCCACACCTTCCAAATGAAGCAGCATTTCATTTTTCCTCTTTCAATCCAGTCTCCTGTCATTGCTGCTCATAATGCAGTCTCTTTTCCATTGGGAAGACCAAACACAAATGGTTTTGAGGAACACTCCCACTCTGTCTGTGGGAATAACCCTGACCTTCTCGTTGCTTCCATTTTCAATAACTTACCTTGCTCTCATGCTAATATTTCAGTTCTGAGCAGCTGTAATGCTCCTATGAAGCAAAAACCAACCTCGAGTAAGATCTCACTTTAGACCTTGTACGTTCTATCCTGAAGGACTTTTTATTTAATTCCACACTACCACAGCCTGACCGCATTACAGCTGTTCTCCATTCTTCACACATTGTTTCTCCTAGTCTCCAAATGAACTTGCCCTGTTTGTGAATCGTTTGATTGCACTTAATTAAGGAACCCATTTCCCCGCTTCACAGTTTAATCAATACTCATTTTACATTTGATTCTCTTTTATCAGAAATAAAAGTCCATTTGTCAGTGGCATTTCGCGTCCATACCATGTTGTTTCCCGTCACCCCTCGTCTACCTCTGTCAAGGGATTAAAAAGCCCATTTTCCAATCCTTTTCTGTTCTGAAGAGTAGTCACACTGGATTTGAAACGCTAACTCTGTTTCTCTCTCTCCTCAGATGCTGCAAGATCTGCTGGGTTTCTCCAGAAATAAAAGAAAACACATTTTCAATAAAACAAATAACTCTGGATACTTGAAATCTGAAACGAAAACAAAAAAAGAAACGGTGAGCCTTGAAGAATAGTCACTGGACCCAAATGATTAAATCTGCTTTCACTCCACTGATGCTGCCAGACCTGCTTAAATTCTCAAGCAATTTCTGCTTTTCACCACGTTTCAAATATGTATCAACGTGGCTCAAACGCCCTTTCAACCTGGAGAGCCTTATACTGGGAAGTGAAAGATAACACACGATGCACAATTTCCGTGTCTCTTAAATGACATAAAGCTGGTATCATTGACACTACAGAGTTCTTACTGTTAGTCAGGGAGAGAAACAGAGGGACATGCATTCACTCTAAACACAGAAGGTAGCACATACCGGAAAGAAAAAGATTGAAATGATTATGTTAAAGGGTGTTGGGCACTGAGACAAATTGTAAGTGTGACACCATGGAGAGACCCTCAGTAGAATGAGGGTATAAAATTGGAAGCGTGCTACATCAGAAAGCAGAGTAGGTCACTGAGTACATGGCTGATGGGGGAATGGGACTTGGTGTGAACTGGGGGACAGGCAGCTGACGGTATTGGAGCTATTGCAGCTCTAACTGTGTGTTCCTCGGGATGCTGTCAACCACAACAGCAGCAGAAGCAAAATTGTATTCAACTATAATCTGTAAATTTTTTCCACAGGATATTCCCTCAGTCTACCATTACCAATAAGCAGATCTATGCTTCAGCGACGAGTGTGGCGAACATGCCAGGGCAGAACCATGTGAACGTAAAATTGATGGCAAACCATAAAGCTACCACACTTGACTGGTTACATTCCAAACTGCAGAACTACCATCTGATAGGGAGGGCGGAATGATTGCAAGACCAACAGATCAGTTTGAAGCTCTACATTCCTGCCACATACAGTCATTAATGGATTAAACAACTCACTGCAGGAGAGGACTCAACACATGTTCCCCTCCTTAATAATGGAACAGCCCTGCACATCAGTGCAAAACACAAGCATGTAGCTATCTGCGACATCCTCAGCCAGAAATATTGAGTCAATGATCTACCTCACCTCGTCAGGATGCCCACAGAATTACAGATGGCAGTTTTCAAACAATCCGAGTCACTCTATGTGACATGAAGAAACATCTGAAGACAGTAGATATGACAAAGGCAATGTACAACAAGCCGTGACACTGGGGAAGCTGTTTCATTCCAGTTCCAACTCTGTCATCTATCTGGCAATGTGGGAAATTACTCAACCATGACAAGTCTCTTAAGAGGAGAATAATTACAGTATGACGAACATCACCCCCTCAATTTCATCATGACGGTCAAATTGTTGGGAGTTCTTTTTGACAAAGTTGTCAAGCAGCACAGAAATAAACAGCTCAGTGTGGCTTACGATAGGTCCCTATGTGGAGATGGAAATGTCACTGGATTACTAATCCACACCAGGCTAATGCTCTGGCAGCTGGTGGAAGTTAATAACAATTAATAAAATACCGATACCTAAAATCTTGCGTCAGCAATAATGACGTTGAAGCCAATGTCAATTATAAGCACCAATTTGCTTCCCCAATGTATTTTCAGGAAGTGATTCTCCCGTGATTTCAGGAAGTGAATCTCCCGTGATCTTCTCTTCACTGGTCTCTGACATGGCCAAGCAAGACACTCAATTGTATCAAACTGCTCCGAAGTCGTCAAGGATAAAACCGGACAGAACACCCAGCACCAGCTTCTGCACTAAAAAAGAGAAACAAGGGCCTGTCAACCTTGAACAGACCTCCTTCCTAACATCTGAGAGCTTGTGACAACATTGACAGAGCTTTCCAAAAGACTGCATAGAAACATTGGGAAAGGAGTAGGTCATTCAACACAGTGAGCCTCCCACGTTCTCATCATGGCCGAGAATCTGCTCGACTCATTTCTCCTACAGCAGACTGAGATATATTGCAATTGATTCCGTCAACCAAATGTTTGATATGTTTGCGAATAGCTGAGACCCAAGGACATATTCCTTAGATACTCCACGAACCTTCATCTCCAATAAAAAGGATCCTTTTATTCCTCTTATTCTGGTCCAAGGGCTCCTTTGCTGGAGCTTGTACACTCTGACCTGTTTTCTTTTTCTTATTTTCTCCTCCACTTTTCTTTCCGTTACATACTGACCTCAAGCTGGACTCAGGGTTTGGGCCTCAATGTGATCTAAGTGCGGAGCAAAGTGAGTCCTTACCTACTTTTCTGGACCAAGCACATGACCTGCAGTGTCTCTGACATTGGGATGGTCTGGCAAAGGGGGCCAATGAGCTGGTGACGGAGGAGTATCTGCCCAGTGACAAAGATGGTGCCTGATGATTAGCAAGTTCGATGTTGCTGGTGTCTGGTGTAAATGGGGATGAAGCTGTCATGGAGGGATTGGGCTGCAGGAGAGGTCAAAAGTGAGGAGCTGTCTCACAACCCATAAACTCTCTTCAGGCTGTATTCTATGTTTATTCCATTGTCTTCAATTATTCAAAATGGCACCACTTTGTGGCAACAAGTGAATGCTTTTCCCTCTATTTTATTGTATTTCTCCTGTAAAATACACCTGGTCATCAAATCAAAATCAAAAACTTCTACTGACTCTTTCCTGCCAGCTATCCCATTCTGAAACCTTGTCCAAATATTTGCCACAATCCCATAATATTTGGTTTTGCACACTGGGCTTGGGATTTCAGCACAAGTCCTTGGATGCTGCCTGACTGACTGTGCTTTTCCTGAACTACACTTCTGGATTCTGATCTCAAACATCTGCAGTCCTCACCTTTTCCCTAACCTATTAACCTGTGAAGTCACATTCAGAGATCTGTGGAGAAACGCCCTCTCAAAAGTACATCGCCACAAATATGTCAGTGTTACATTCCATCTGACCATCTGACCATTCCCTCTTTATCTTCCTGTAACATAAGCCTTTCCTCCTCAGTGCCAACCACTCAGCCAATCTTTGTGACAAGCATAAACTTCATTATCACACTCCCCCACCCCCTACATATTCATATCTATCTAGATCATTAATTGATGCCACAAATAATAAGATACACTGCACTGATCCTTGTGATACACCAGCAGACACTCGTTTCCAGTCACACAAACAACCTTCCGCCATCACCCACTGTCTTCTACCACTAAGACAATGTTTGATGTAACTCACCAAGTTACTCTTGATATCATGACTTTTTAAAAATCAGTTTCCCATATGAGGCTTTGTCAAAGGCCTTGCTGAAAAAACATATAAACAACGTGCTCGAAAATATGCAATAAATTTCATTTGGTAAGACTTCATCCTGATGGCGTCATGCTGACAATTCCTGATCAAACCTTACCTCTCTAAATGGAGGTCAATTTTCACCTTTCCTATTTCCTCCAATACTTCCCTTAAGTATTTTCACCAACCTTCCCGTAAAGTGGGACTAAATTCGTTGTTCTCCAGTTATCTGGCATCTCCAACTTCCCTGTGTCCAGACTCGACTTAAACATTTCAGTCAGGCTCTTTTGTCCTTTGTCTCTGACAACAGCCTGTGATACAACTCATTCAGACCTGGCAATTTCATTCCAGCCAAAGCCTCCAATCCCTGCTCGCATCTTATATCAATCTGTTCCAAAGCTTCCCAACCCATCTTCTTGAATTCTGTCCCTGTATCCTCATTCTCCCAAGTAAAACAGATAGGAGCTTTCTTGTAAAAATCGATCGATGTTCTCCAGCTTTACACACAGCGTGCTCCCTTGGTCTCTAATGGGCCTCAGTTGTTTCCTGGTTATTCTGTTCTGATTGATGTACGTGGAGAACATCTTGGGATTCTCCCTAACCTTGCCTGGCAGACCTCTCCATGCCCCTGTGTCAGTCCATCTCTCTGTGTGAAGTTTCTAAGCTTCACTGCGATCTCCATTCATTTTGTAAGTCATTGGAGGACACAAACTGAGTTTCTCCGTCAGTTAATTTTGCCTCTGATAAGATTGACATGAAAGCAACTGTTTAGGTTCTCTATAATTTCCGAGTTCTCGCAAGGAATTATCTTGTGTGTATATTCACCATTCCGCACGTGTCCTTGCCTTCACTTTCCCATGAAGTGTGACTGACTGTGTGGAGTTTGCACGTTCTCCCCGTGTCTGCGTGGGTTTCCTCCGGGTGCTCCGGTTTCCTCCCACAGTCCAAAGATGTGCGGGTCAGGTGAATTGGCCATGCTAAATTGCCCGTAGTGTTAGGTAAGGGGTAAATGTAGGGGTATGGGTGGGTTTCGCTTCGGCGGGTCAGTGTGGACTTGTTGGGCCGAAGGGCCTGTTTCCACACTGTAAGTCTAATCTAATCTAATCTAAAGTATCGAGAGAAGCGTTCGGTCATCCTAATGTTTCTTGTTCGTTTGCATTTTTTAAAATTTCCTTATCAGTTCATTGGTGCTCAAATATTTCTGAAGCCATGGCTTACCACAATATCTAGCAATTTCCTGAGCTGCTTCCTTTGATCTAATGTAATCTTAATCTTGTTTTGTGAACGATTGTTAATTCACCATACCACTTTGCTGTTTGAACTGTGGTGGACATGATATATTGTACATTTTAATGTATTTATTTAAACAACAACCATTGCCTGTCTTCCAGTAAATCTTTTTCATGTACTTCTCCAATTCACTGAAGCTAATGTGCCCTTCATGCTTTCGTGACATACACGACTCGGGATTATAATCACAATTTCTAAAAAACTGTTTATATTCAGACATCATATAAAATTCAATATATCAAGATTACTTCCCAAACCTCCTTTTCAGCACGGTTTTCAATTAGCTCTTCTGATCACATAACATCAATTTCAAAACTGCCTTACCTGCACCTCAGTGCTCAACATCGTGTTGAAGGAAACCATCTCAGATACGCGAATGAAATCCATTTCCTAGCATTATCATTCACAAGGGTTAACACAGTTTAGATGTAGCTTGAAACCATTCATTATTACTGTGGTACCCACAAAGCTGGGTATTTAATTTCCTGTTTTATAACATACCCAACATTTGTATTGCAACTTCCACTTTGATATATAACTCCTATCAATCTTTGCTTCTCCTTGCTGTTTCTAAGTTTCACCTTACCAGATCATGTGGAATCTTATTGATGTGGCCTCTGGGGAGATTAATGGTAAATTCAGGTGAGGTATTTGGTGAAGCCTATTTGGACGTTGAGTTAATTTCGTCACGTTATTAATTCTTCTCAAGTGTTATTGTGACATTTTCACCAGATCGCTCATGTGCTGGTGGAGTAGAGAAGGATAATGATCTTACAACAATGCTATGCATTCCCCAAGACGGCTGAGACTCCTCTAACCTGGGTGGGAACTTTACAGCAGGCTGGGAAATTGTTGCTGATGCTCTACAGGATCTTAATCATATCACATCTGGGGTAGTGTGTACAGATGTAGTTGCCTCACTGAAGAAAGGCTATTGTTACACTGAAAGCAGCTCAGAGTTGGTTCTCTCAACTGATTTTTGCAATGAAGGTGTTATCTTATAACGAAAGGATGATCAGGTTGATCTAATTCGCATGAGAGTTTAAAAAATCAAAGATGATCTTATTTTTACATCGAACACCGGAAAGTGTCAGCAACAGAAGCCAATTACACAGCCAATTCCACTTCTCCACCCTGCTACACAGAAATAGCAGAAGGATATTTAGACCTTCGACCCTGTCACACCAGAACAGGACAAGGTAATTCAGCTCCTCGAGCCTGCTATACAGTTACAGGAGGAGGCCAATCAGCTTCTTGAGTCCATTACACTGCAGGAAGAGTAGACCATGAGGCACTAGTATTCTGTTATGCAGCAACAGGATCAGTCCATTCAACCTCCTCAAATCTCTAACACACGAACTGGAACAGACTGGCACACTAGAATGTCAGGATGCCATTCATCACGAGAATTAAAGAAGGAGATAAAACTAATTGAGACTTGTTCTGGAAAGGAGGAGGCAATTCACCCATGTAGATGTTGTATGGGAACAGGAGGAGACAAATCACTCCTTCGATCCCATTTCCCGGATGCAGGAGGAGATTGTTCAGCATCTAGAGCCTGTTATGAAGGAATATGAAAAAACCGTTCAGCCCCTCAAAATGTTATACAGCAATAGGACGATTACACTAGCCCTCAGGCTTCTGACGTATTATCAGGAGGAGGAGAAGCAGATTTTGAATCTGTAAATCAGGACATTTCGACCATCGAGACTAAAATGTAGAAACACCATGGAGACATTCAGCCCATTGAGTGTGCAACCAGGAACTGAGTGAATCCATTCAGGCACTCATGCCTATTACATAGCGATTGGAGCAGATCTTTTAAAGCTTTGCGCCTGTTACACAGAACACGGGAAAGGGAACGTAGAGGTTACAAGAAAGGTCAGGAATTAGGATAATCATCTTCATTTGTCAATAAAAGGTTGTGAGCAAACTGTTCGGAATTAGTGGAAATTGTGAGAATCCATTATTAATTAATTAACAACAGCGGGTTTGCAAAGTCAAACCAGAATATATCAGAATCAGCATGATTTTTTAAGGATTTGTTTGCTTGAGTTCTTGAAAGATGTGACAAGCAAAGTAGCCAATAGAGATCCTGGAGAAGTAAAGTACCTGGACTTTGAAAAGGCATTGATTAAATGCTGCACAAAATATTAAGCTTTAACATAAGAGGACGTGGGTTTAGCAAAAACGTATTCACCCGGATAGAGGGCTGGTGAGCCAACAAAATGCAAAGAGATGGAATAGTTGTTTCGTTCATGGCCGGAAACTTTTGGCATTCCATAGAGTTCAGACCATATGACCCGCCAATGTACCATCCATTGTATTACTTGTATGAGAGGAGAGAAAACACTACCGCCACATTTTCAGCTGACACTAAAACAAGTTGAAAAGTAAGTTGATGTAATGAAGATTTCGAAAATTTACAAATGGACATGAACAGTTTTGATGAATGTACCAACATCTGGCAGCTAAAGTTTAACACGGATAATATGGAATTAACTACTTTGATCAGAGGAAACCAACATGTTATGGAAGTGGAGAGCAACTTCAGAGTGCTTACTTGCCGAGGATTCTGGGTGCCCTTGTGCAGACCACAGAAAACTCACATCAGGTACAGCAGGGAATGAGAAAAGCAGTGCAATTTCAGCATTTACTTGTCAAAGAATAGAGTATAAATGGAGGGAAGAATTACTGTAACTCTGCAAGGTATTACTGAGACGGTAATTGACGTACTGTGTTCAGATTTGTTGTCCTGACTGCGGGAGGGATGTAGTTACAATGAAGGCAGTTTAGAACAAGCTCATTAGATTGATTCCAGTGATGAATTTATCTTTTAAAGAGAATTTGAGCAGTTCAGGCCGATGCATCTTTGGGTTTAGACGAATGAGAAGAGACCTCATTGAGGTCTGGAGGATATTAATGGTGATTGACAATGTTGGTGTTGAGTTGACATTTCCTCATGTGAAGCAGACTGGAACTAGAGATCGTAGTTTTCGGATTAGGCAGAGCAGATTTAAAAGAGGGGTGAGGAGAACTTACTTCCCTCAAAGGGGTGTGAATCTGTGTAATTCATTGCCCCAGTGTGCAGGGGATGCTGGGACATTGAGTAAATGAAGGAGTATGGAGAGCAGGCAGGGAAATGGAACTGAACCAGCGATGGCAACAGCCATGGTTGTATTCAGTGGCGGAACAGGCTTGAGGGACTGGATTGTTCCTCTTTCTTATTCAGACCTTCGACTGTGCTCCACAGGAATGGGGGAGGACGAGTTATCAAACAGGAACCAGGCACTCTGGATAAATCATTCTTAATCAGTTTGATAGAACGTAACCTGTGGAGTCACACAGTGAGCAGTGCTAGGTCCTCAACTATTTACAATCTATATCAATGATCAGGACGATAGAACAGATGCACTGCTACTAAGTTTGGTAATGACACTAAAGTAAGCAAGACATTACGTTATCAAGAGAATGTGGAGAGTCTGCAAATTGATATGAAAGATAAAGTCAATGAGTAATTCTTTTCCAAGTCGAATACCACGAAATGTATCACTTGCCAGCTTTTTGCAGGAAGAATAGAAAGCAGTATGTTACTGAAATGGAGAGGCATTACAGGACATAGTGATACAGTGTGTTCTGGAGGGTTCACTCTGACCCGTTTAGACATGGGAAGTGTTGCACCGTCTCCCTAATGGTCTGCTGCTTGACATTCCCAGTGGCCCCATTGCTCTCAGTACGCACGGGATAGTTTGTTGTGATGAGTTGGCGGCGGGGAGTGGTGTGGGGAAGGTGTTTTGAGCTGTGTATCACAGCGACAGCCTTTAGTCGAGAGGCTAACCTTTCATTCCGAATGGAGACACAAATACGATGGGGATTGCTGAATGGTTCTGAATGAACATAGTGGGTATTCACCAACATGATGTACTGTGCATGGATACACTGTAATATTAATGAGGTGAGAGTTCCTTCATTTCCTCTAACTCTCGCTACCGATATTGGGACCCCACAGAGCCATGTATGTCATCAGGAATCCTGCTACACTGGGAAAACATGGCTACACATGACATCTCCTCGCTGAGGGAGAAAATATCCACCTCATCCAACATATATATCCTTTGTCACTGAATGGTGACATTGGTGCTGAGATACTGGGAGATGATGGATATGTCACCCACTCCTGTATTAAAGTTCCAGAACATAGAAGCTGAATGAAACTGTCACCCTAACAGCCACTGGCAGCACCGTCCACCCCCTGATGTGAAGTTTCAGGACCTGTTGAAGGAGATGACACTGCTCAGTGACCAGCTCCTTGTTCGGTCAGGGTACCCTCACACTCTGCTACTGAGTTATATGGAGTTTGGGAAGCTTTTCCTGGAAAACCCGGGACAGATGCAGCAGATCCCTTACCTCACCCACACTCAATCCGTGGTTTCAGAGATTCGCCTCTCTGCAGACTCTGCTCCATTTGTTGTTCATGTTGCAGACAAAGATGCTATAACTACAGTCCCCATGCTTCATCCAGAGCCAGATCTCCAAATCCTCAGGTCTCCCTGAATGTCTGAGGTAACTCACGGAACAACTTCGAACAAACAATCCCCAGCACCTCCACCATTTTTCAACAATAAGAGTCAGTCTGAAGCCTCTCAACTTCAAGTGTTATGAGCCAGGCCAGACCACCACAAAATATTTTAAGAAGACAGCCCCAACCCAAACCCTTATTTTAAACGTAGGTGTGAACTGTGTGTTCTAGATATAGAACATAGAACATAGAACAATACAGCACAGAACAGGCCCTTCAGCCCACAATGTTGTGCCGAACATCTATCCTAGATTAAGCACCCATCCATGTACCTATCCAATTGCCGCTTAAAGGTCGCCAATGATTCTGACTCTACCACTCCCACGGGCAGCGCATTCCATGCCCCCACCACTCTCTGGGTAAAGAACCCACCCCTGATATCTCCCCTATACCTTCCACCCTGCACCTTAAATTTATGTCCCCTTGTAACACTCTGTTGAACCCGTGGAAAAAGTTTCTGACTGTCTACTCTATCTATTCCTCTGATCATCTTATAAACCTCTATCAAGTCACCCCTCATCCTTCGTTGTTCCAATGAGAAAAGGCCGAGAACTCTCAACCTATAAGGAATAAGGTAGGTGAACTTGCAGCGTGGGTTGGTACCTGGGACTTCGATGTTGTGGCCATTACAGAGACGTGGGTAGAACAGGGACAAGAATGGCTGTTGCACGTTCCAGGGTTCAAATGTTTTAGTAGGATCAGACATGGGGGTAAAAAAGGGGGAGGCGTGGCATTACTTGTCAAAGACAGTATCACAGCAGTGGAATGGACGATGGAAGAGGACTTGCCATCTGAGGTAGTTTGGGCTGAGGTTAGAAATAGGAAAGGTGAGGTCACCCTGTTAGGTGTTTTCTACAGGCCTCCTAATAGTCCTAGAGAAGTAGAGGATAATATTGCGAGGATGATTCAGGAAAAGAGTGAAGGTAGCAGGGTGGTTGTTATGGGGGACTTTAACTTCCCAGATATTGACTGGGAGAGCTATAGCTCGAGTTCATTAGATGGGTCGGTGTTTGTACAATGTGTGCAGGAGGGTTTCCTGACACAATATGTCGACAGGCCAACAAGAGGGGAGGCTATATTGGATTTGGTTCTAGGTAATGAACCAGGCCAGGTGTTAGACTTGGAGGTAGGTGAGCACTTCGGGGACAGTGACCACAACTCGGTGACTTTTACTTTAGTGATGGAGAGGGATAATCGTGCGCCGCAGGGCAAGAGCTATAGCTGGGGGCAGGGAAATTATGATGCAGTGAGGCATGACTTAGGATGTGTGGATTGGAAAAACAGGCTTCAAGAGAAGAACACTAATGAGATGTGGGGAGTGTTCAAGGAGCAGCTACTGCGTGTCCTCGATAGGTATGTACCAGTCAGGCATGGTGTAAAGGGCCTTGTGAGGCAGCCGTGGTTTAGTAAGGAATTGGAGTCCCTTGTGAAAGGGAAGAAGGCGGCATATGTAAAGATGAGGCGTGAAGGTTCAGTAGGGGCGATTGAGAGTTATAAGGTAGCCAGGAAGGAGCTAAAGCGGGAGCTAAGAGAAGCGAGAAGGGGACATGAAAAGTCTTTAGCTGGTAGGATTAGGGAAAACCCAAAGGCTTTCTATAGGTATGTCAAGAATAAAAGGATGACTAGGGTAGGTATCGGTCCAGTCAAGGATAGTAGTGGGAAGTTGTGTGTGGAGGCAGAGGAGATTGGAGAGACATTAAATCAGTACTTTTCATCAGTATTCACTCAGGAACAGGACACTGTTGCTGATGTGAATATGGAATCACAAATAATTAGAATGGATGCCCTGGAAATATGCAGGGAAGAGGTTTTGGGAATATTGGAAAGGATGAATATAGATAAGTCTCCTGGGCCTGATGGCATTTACCCCAGGATCCTATGGGAAGCTAGGGAGGAGATAGCAGAGCCATTGGCCTGGATTTTTATGTCGTCGTTGTCAACAGGAATAGTACCAGAGGACTGGAGGATAGCGAATGTGGTCCCATTGTTCAAGAAAGGGAGTAGGGATAGCCCTAGTAACTATAGGCCAGTGAGTCTGACTTCAGTGGTGGGCAAAGTCTTAGAGAGAATGGTAAGGGATAAGATTTATGAACATCTGGGTAGGAATAACGTGATCAGGGATAGCCAGCATGGTTTTGTGAAGGGCAGGTCGTGCCTCACAAACCTTATTGAGTTCTTTGAGAAGGTGACTAAGGAAGTGGATGAGGGTAAAGCTGTAGATGTTGTGTATATGGATTTTAGTAAGGCGTTCGATAAGGTTCCCCAATGTAGGCTAATGCTAAAACTTCGGAGGTATGGCATTGAGGATACATTAGAGGTTTGGATTAGGAATTGGCTGGCTGGAAGGAGACAGAGGGTAGTAGTTGATGGATTATGTTCATCTTGGAGCGCAGTTACTAGCGGTGTACCACAAGGATCTGTTTTGGGACCATTGATTTTTGTTATCTTTATAAATGATCTAGAGGAAGGACTTGAAAGCTGGGTAAGCAAGTTTGCGGATGACACAAAAGTCGGTGGAGTTGTGGATAGTGAGGAAGGAAGTGGTAGGTTACAGCGGGATATAGGTAAGTTGCAGAGCTGGGCGGAAATGTGGCAAATGGAATTCAATGTAGCTAAGTGCGAAGTCGTTCACTTTGGTAGGAATAACAAGATGATGGATTACTGGGCTAATGGTAGGCTACTTGGTAGTGTGGATGAGCAGAGGGATCTTGGTGTCTATGTACACAGATCTCTGAAAGTTGCCACCCAGGTAAATAGTGCTGTGAGGAAGGCATATGGTGTACTGGGCTTTATTGGCAGAGGAATTGAGTTCCGGAGTCCTGAGGTCATGTTGCAGTTGTATAAGACTCTGGTGAGGCCTCATCTGGAGTATTGTGTGCAGTTTTGGTCGCCATACTATAGGAAGGATGTGGAAGCTTTAGAACGAGTGCAGAGGAGGTTTACCAGGATGTTGCCTGGAATGGTAGGAAAATCTTATGAGGAAAGGCTGAGGCACTTGGGGCTGTTCTCATTGGAGAAGAGAAGGTTTAGGGGAGATCTGATAGAAGTGTATAAGATGATTAGGGGTTTAGATAGGGTAGATACTAAGAACCTTTTACCGCTAATGGAGTCAGGTGTTACTAGGGGACATAGCTTTAAATTAAGGGGTGGTAGGTATAGGACAGATGTTAGGGGTAGATTCTTCACACAGCGGGTTGTGAGTTCATGGAATGCCCTGCCCGTATCAGTGGTGAACTCTCCTTCTTTATGGTCATTTAAGCGGGCATTGGATAGGCATTTGGAAGTTATTGGGCTAGTATAGGTTAGGTAGGATTCGGTCGGCGCAACATCGAGGGCCGAAGGGCCTGTACTGCGCTGTATCCTTCTATGTTCTATGTTCTATCCTCATACGACCTATTCTCCATTCCAGGCAACATCCTGGTAAATCTTCGCTGCACCCTCTCCAAAGCTTTCACATCCTTCCTAAAGTGAGGCGACCAGAACTGCACACAGTACTCCAAATGTGTCGTAACCAAAGTCCTGTACAGCTGCAACATCACTTCACGACTCTTGAATTCAATCCCTCTGCTAATGAACGCTAATACACCATAGGCCTTCTTACAAGCTCTATCCACCTGAGTGGCAACTTTCAAAGATCTATGTACATAGACCCCAAGATCCCTCTGTTCCTCCACCTGACTAAGAACCCTACTGTTAACCCTGTATTCCGCATTCTTATTTGTTCATCCAAAATGGACAACCTCACACTTGGCAGGGTTGAACTCCATCTGCCACTCCTCAGCCCAGCTCTGCATCATATCTAAGTCCCTTTGCAGCCGACAACAGCCCTCCTCACTGTCCACAACTCCACCAATCTTCGTATCATCTGCAAATTTACTGACCCACACTTCGACTCCCTCATCCAAGTCATTAATAAAAATTACAAACAGCAGAGGACCCAGAACTGATCCCTGCGGAACTCCACTTGTAACTGGGCTCCAGGCTGAATATTTACCATCTAAATATATGTTGCGACTGGTCAACCCTCTCAACGTTAAACAAAATTCAATCCATTCAAACGCTCTAATCAAATCACAACCAAAGAGAATAACAAGTTGGAATAGCTTCTCTATTGGAACAAACAATAGATAACTGGATTCTACTAATGAACTATGCTAATAGAGGATCATCCCATAAACGTACCTCTTGGGCAAAAAAGGTAATTTCAAACACAAAAGCGTACGTGCTGTACTCCAATCCAGGAGGAATCAACTTCAAGAGAGTTTTCAAAGAGAATAGCTGCTGGGGATTATGTATTGAAACTTCCAACCCTTCTGGGACACCGAGCTGCTACTGAATGCTGCAGCTGAAAACAAAACGAGAAGACCTGGTCTGGGAGAGCTTGGGTCTGCCCTTCAATTGTTACCACCTTTTTAAGTTAACATAAAGGCCTCCTCAGTTGTTTATTTCAGCCGCTTTTAGGCGGCAGTTCGGCATCTCAGCCTTTAAGATGTCTCTTCAAAAAACATAAGAGAATTTTTCATTTTTAAAAAAGTGGTATCGTCACACACACCGATTTTCACAAAATGAATCATCAATACACAACGGCAGTTTCATTTTAAACACATTATTCTTACTATTTTAATAAACTACAATACTTATTTATGACATTGACACGAAGCATGCAAACATTCAGAACTCCATTCTATTTCAACCAGTTTACTCCTGCCACAGAACGCCTGTTTTTCTACATCCAAGTCTCGACAACTTGCCAGCAAGTATAGCTTCTCGTCCAGTCACCTGTATAAGTTCCAAATTGAACAGACTAGAAATTTTCTCCTAAATTTCTCCAAAACATTTCGGCATTATGATCAGTATATAAATTCGTCTCAGGCACGTTATTGGCAATTTAAATTCTGAAATATTGTAACTTCAAAACCGAGCTCAAAGTCTCCTTCCCAATTGCGACATATTCCTATTGATGGATTCACCGGATACTCCAACCACACGTTACATAATGGAGCACTTCTCATCTCTGGATGCACTAACTCAAAGGAGAAAGTGGGGTTTGCAGATGCTGGAGATCAGAGTTGGGAATGTGGTGCTGGAAAAAACAGCCGATCAGGCAGCATCCGAGGATCAGGGGAATCAACATTTCGTGTGTAAACCTTTCATTTGGAATGAGGCTTATGGCCCAAGGTGGCTGAGAATTAAATAAGAGGGTCATGGGATTGGGGAAGGTAGCTGAGTATGTGATAAGTCGATGAAGTTAGGGTTGAATAGATATGTCGGAGAGGAGGGTGGAATGGATAGGTGGGAAGGAAGATGGACAGGTAAGACACATAAATGCTGATTTGGAAGTTTAGATTTGGGATGAGGTGGGGGGATGGGAAATGCGAAAACTGGTGAAATCCACGTTAATCCGTGTGGTTGCAGGGTCCAAGGTGGAAGATGAACTTTCTTCCTCCAGGCGTCGGGTGGTTAAGGAGTGGTGGTGGAGGGAGTCCAGGTCCTTGGTGGAGTGGCAGGGGGAGTTAAAGTGTTCGGCTATGGCACGGTGTAATTGGTTGGTACGTGTGTTCCACAGATGTTATCTGGAGTGTTCTGCAAGTTGGCATCATGCCTCCCCCAATGTAGAGGAGACAATATCTGGTGCAGGTAACAATCCGGTGGATGAGGAAGGTTCCTCTGGGGTCTTGGACGGAGGTGAGAGGCGAAGTGAAGGTGCAGGTTTTATAACTCATGCGGTGCCAGGGGAAGGTGTTGGGAGTGGAGGGTTAGTTGATGGGTGGCATGGACCTGACAAGGGAGTCGCGCTGGGAATGTTTTTTTTTTATGGCGCACAGACCGAGGTGGGGAGTGAAATACATTTTTGGTGGTGGAGTCTGTTTGTAGGTGGCACAGATGGGGGAGGATAATGCATTGTATCTGGGAGGTTGGTGATGTGGAAGATGAGGAACAGGGTGTTCTTTCCCTGTTGCGTTTGGAAGGGTGGATGGATGGGCAGTGGATAAGATGCACTGGAGGGCATCAACCAAGTGGGAGGGGAAATTGCAGTCTTTGAAGACGGGTACCATCTGAGATATACACTGGGTTCAGAGTGTGGTACTGGAAAAACACAGCAGGTCAGGCAGCATCCGAGATCTCTTTTATCTGAAACATCGATTTTCCTGCTCCTCAGCTACTGCCTGACCTGCTGTGCTTTTCCAGCACCATATTATCGACATTAAACTTCAGTATCTGCAATAGTCATTTTCGCCTACACACTAGATTCAGCGACTTCTGTAATGCTGCCTTGAGTTTGGTTCTCCCTGCTATAGGAAAGATGTTGTTAAACTTGAAAGAATGCAGAAAAGTTTTCCAAGAAGGTTGCTGGTGTTAGGAGGAGGTGATGTTGAGCTACACGGAGAGTATGAATAGGCTGGGGCTATAATTCCTGGAAGGTTGAGTCAGAGGAGTGACATTACTTTTTTCATGGTGCATCCCGATGCTCCAGGGTGAGCAATGCCAAAGGCCAGGGAAATAGAAAGAAAAGTTTTACTCACATTAGAACTGGACAATTCCTCATGGAACAACAAGTTACTGAACAATGTAGGTCGACTGAAGAATGGGATTGGCCGGAGGATTCATAATTTGGAGGGTCCAATCACAAGAATGAGAACAAAAGTAAAGCCATTACCATATCAGTTGAAATCGTTAGTTATATCACTTTCTCAATCTACCTCAGAGAAGCAGCCCAGACAACAAAAACCCAGACGAGATATCTATTCGGCATGGAGCACTATGCAGATCGGTGTCATGTATTGCTGAACACAACCCTGTAATTGGTCCAGAGTGGAAAACTGTGCAGACCTCAGTAGTGCATTGATCTATAAATCCAGATGAGATATGTGTTCATCAGGGAACACTATGCAGATCGGATTGGTGTACTGTACAATACAATTCCCAGTCTACCCAATGTGGAAAGATATGCAGACCACAGCAGTGCATTGATCTATAAATACAGATGATATATGTGACCAGGGTATGGAACTGTGTCCACCAGCCCAGTGCATTGCTCAGTAACAGTGTGCTAGATCCGTGCCCAGTGTGGGAAAACTTGCAACCCATGCCAAAAGTGTCAGGATGTGCAGTTCACATCTATTTGCAGCTTCAAATATCCCTTGTGACACGCCAAGGGGTTCAGTGGATGTGAACATCAGGGTCAAAGAGAGATGGCGGGGGGAATCAGTTTAAATAACAACACATGGGAGAGGTTTGTGGCATAGACAGAGAGGGAGAGATTGAAAGACAATGTAATGGAAGGATGAGATCACAAGTTCCAGAATGCTGAAATGTCGACATGAGCCAGTGCTACGAGGAATTATGGGTGAGCAGGATATTGGTGTGATTTCAGGAGAGTTTTGGATTAACATTTGTTCTGCAGTGTTGGAACTGGGAGTAGGGTCAGCACAGACTTCTACCCATTCGGCTGAATCTCACAATAATTTGTGTCAGTGGCATTTTCCTTGAGTGTGACAGAGGGATTGTCTGTACGAGGCTGAGCTAGTTTCCTGGTGCTATCTTATCGCACGCACCTCATTACCTACCCACCCCAACCCATTGTGTTCCTCTCATTGAATACCAGCCCGATTCTACCAACATACATGGCTGGAGGTACTCATCATCGTCGAGATGCCCCTGGCTATTCCGTGATCCCTGGCATTGGTGCCATCTTTAAAAGGCCAAGGGGCACACTGCTGACATTTCTCAGTTCGGAGCTGCCCTGCACAGTTTACCCCGAGAATGGCAGATAAGGGACAGCTACACCACGGCTTGTCGCCAGGGGCATGGAGGTCCTGGTGGATGGGCTAGCACAGAGAAGGACCATTCTCTTCCCAGAGGGGCCACACCACCAGAACCACCGAGCATGGTCTGAGCTCACCACCCAGCTCAGTGCAGTATCTGCAGTCCGAAGAAATGTCCAGCAATACAGGACAAGCATCAATAACTTTTCCCGCTCTGTCAGGATGTGTCGCGGTATCCTCTCTGCTCCTTCACACTCACTGTATATCTGTTATAGCACCTACCCCCGAACAAGGCTCATGCGCCATCACTCTCACTACTGTATGCAGCACTTTCCCTCTCCCTGTCTCTCTCTGCTTCTCTCATCTCATGTATACCCCCCTACAATAATAACACCGCATGTGTACAAGATTGTGGACAGACCCCCCACCGAAAACCTCTTCATTCCGACATCCCCACCTTGAGCATTATTATCAGCAGGCCCCACACTCACTCACTCCCTCCCTCCCTTTCTCCCAATCAAGGAAGTACAGTCTGGAATAGGAGAGGAAGGGCCAGGTCGGGTTGTCGAGTGCCGGATCTCTGTTCCCTTAACCCCCTCCACCGCCCTGTCGGAAAGACCCTGGTACGAGCCGGAGAGGACAGGAATACCTCGTGTGGAGTTTCTGAAACATCCACGTCCCACCAACCGAGTAAGGAGAAATGTTCATTGAAGGGTAATTCTCACGTTAAACCCAGTGGCAGCTCCGCTCCGTTTCGGCCGACACAACTTAAAAGACGTGGTCCTCATGCAATCTGCCTTTTGTATCGAGACGTTACAAATGGAATCCCCAAGGTCTCGGTGGGCAGGAAGGTGGGCTCATAACACATCGTCACCACCACCTTCCAGGAAGGGAGCATGGAGGCTCCCTCCTACATCTCCTCCTGTAAACAGCTCAGATACTGAAATTAATCTGTGATATTTACTGCTCTCCCCCTTGTCCTGACATCTTCAATGATCTATGATCAAATACATCCAGGTGCTTCTGTTCCTGTACCCCATTTCTAATGATACAGTCTGCTTTCCTTCCAAAGTGCATCACCTCATACTGTCCCTGCATTGATCGTCGTAAGAAATAAACCTGAACTCTAAACCAAGTTGGAGTTGTCCAATTATTGTTGCACATCGCCCTCCACACACTTTACAATTCTTCCAGGTTTGGTGTCATCAAGAAGTTGTCATAGTGTCACACTCCAGTTAAAATAACTAAGAGAATGTGGTGCTGGAAAAGCACAGCACCACATTGCACTGTCATGTTGTGTGTTCTTATGGGCATAAGTATGAGATGGGAGAGGAAAGACTTAAAAGAGATTTTAGGAGAACATTTTCTACACAGAGGATGGTGCAGTTATGGAATGAGCTTCCAGGGCGAAATGGTAGAGAAAAGTACAATTACAACATGGAAAAATTGAGCAGGTAAATGGGGAGGAGAAGGTTTGAAGGGCTAAGGGTCAAATGCAGGGCAACGCGACTCGTTCATGGACTCTGGTCAGCATGGACTATTTGGGTTGAAGGAACACTTTCCATGCTGCATGGCTCTGTCTCCAGTTATTGGAGGAGGGGACTACGAGGTAAGGAATGTTGTGGACACTGAAGCAAGTTACAGCGATAGGGATAGTAGTCCAGAATGCAGTACATTTCAAATATGTGGAGGGACTATTGGGCTAGGAGGAGGTTACAGAAATAGGAACTGTTATCGGAGTTACAAATTATTGAAGACGCTAGTGCACAAGACATGCCATAGCTATAGTATTGCAGAGTAGTGAGCCTTAGTACAACATAACTTACATTAGGAGTCGTGATTGAGCCTGAGGTGTGTGTGCATTGTGCTCCCCCTCCACAACTGTATCTATGTCTTATCTTGTTAGTCGACGTTTGAAGCCCTCTCTTTGCTCTCTGTTCTGTGCACTATGAGTGATCTTGCCTCACTGCAGGATTTATTGAAGGCTCCAGATCTCCCTGCCTTTTGTCTCTCTGGCTGACCAAACATCTTCAATGTGGTGAAGGACGAGACACCCAGCAGCTGGGAAGTTAATTGAGTCTGCGCCTTCCTGAGTACCTACAGGAGAGAGAGAAATAGGCAGAATGGGAAATTAGGAGATTAGGAAATCCTGAAGAAGGGCTGATGCCCGAAACGTCGAATCTCCTGTTCCTTGGATGCTGCCTGACCTGCTGCGCGTTTCCAGCAACACATTTTCAGAATGGGAAATTAGACTGATGTGGTGAGGATTAAAAATGACACTGAGTCCCACCATAGAGATCTGGAAAATCCCAGTCTCCATCACTGGCCTGTGCTCCCACATCTCTCTGGAGTGGAGAATTCTGTTGACTCAGGATCTGGTATAGCTGCAATTATATATATATATATATATATACACACACACACACATACACATAGAGAGAGAGAGAGAGAGAGAGAGAGAGAGAGAGAGAGAGAGAGATTGTGAAAGCGAGAGCAAGAGCAACAGCGTGATATTAAGTGATATCACCAGAGCGCAGGAAGATATCAGGAACACATAATTGTGTTGGAAGAACAGGTTTTGCTTCATCATGCACTGATATAACCGGTCAGGAATGAGCAACCTGTGAGCAGGTGAAGTGATGGGTAGTGGTATTATTGCTAGAGCATGTATCCCAGTGATCAGCTAATGTCCAAGGGATGCAGGCTGGAATCCCACCATCAGAAATGTTAGAATTTGAAATCACCAGTTTTAAAAATAGTAATTAACAAACACAAGTAAGTATGAGACCATTTCTGATGTACAAAAAACCCAAACACTTGTCCTTTCGAGAAGGGCATCTGCCCATCCTCACGTGGTCTGCACGACATCTCGACAGCAAAGTGTTTGCCTCTCAATTACCCTCTGAAATGGCCGAGCAAGTTACCTAGCTGAAGGGCAGCTTGGGCTGGGCAAGAAAAGGCTGGTCATCTAGAGACACTTACATTCCATACCAAATTTAAAAATAATTTATTCGGATGGTCCCACTGGAACCATGCTGGGACCAGTATCCTGAGCAGTCACACTGGTAGGTTTATGGACAGAGCTTTCAACTGACAGAGAGGATGCAGGGACAGGGTTTAGATGAATGGAGCTTTCCAAATCCAAAGAGAAAAGGTGAAGCATCGGAACAGCATGGGGAATGTGACTGAACGCAAGCAGAAAGGAACAGGATGGGACAAAGTTTAACTTAATTGTACGTCAGTGAATAGATTTATGACAAAAAATTATGGAAAAGAGTAAGTTATGTTTTTTGTTGAATGGATAACGTCGCTGCAATAAGGTATATGGATTTAAGACTCAGAGATAAAAGAGATTTAGAAAGCAGGGAGACATGGATACAGGATGAACATAAATATTCAATTGTTCACAATCTTGTGCATACTCAGGCAAAATGGGCAACGTTAACAATAATGGATAACAAAGGCATTACAGAGAAAGCATTTGGCCGCAGATCATGAAGTAGAGTCAGTCTGAATGTAAATTCTGGCTGCTACTTGCCAAGTTCACAAGCAGCAGAACAGTTTTAGTCAACGAACAGTATTCCATTGCTCATCACTTCATGACAGAGGAACTCATAGCAATTGTTAACAAAGGCTTGGAGATAATTCAGTGAAACTTCAGTCTTCGTATAATCTTGTCAATCACACTGACAACAGTGATATTGGAAGAGGAGTTGGGAGAGTTTTTTTCAGTGTTTCTTTGAATAATACACTGTGCAACTGTCGAGGGATGTTACGATGTCAGATTGACCGTTGTGTGATGGCATTTAGTGACTGAGTAATGTCACCTGGGGAGATCCTCTGGGAAATTGTGGTAAAATGCAATTTAAAGGAATTTAAACTTTTAAAGGAAATTACAGAAAGGACAAATTACAACTAGAAACAAAAATAACCAGTTACATGAGGTTGAGAGGAGAACTTACCCAGATAAACACGCTAAACAAACTGAAATATGTGTCTGTAAATGAACAATGGAAAACATTTGAAGGACAGTGAAAAACACTCAACAAAAGGACATTCCATTGAAACAGATAAAACCTCAGCAAGAAATTCCCACCCGTCCCTCACTCAGGACAAAATGGATCATATTAGATTATGAGGCTAAGCAGACCACCAAAAAGTACTTAAAAGCAATTCAGAGAATATTTGAGGAGAAAGGGTTAAAGGGATTGCAAAGGGGCTGCTATCAGGAGGAGGGCAGCTTGAATGGGAATCATGATCAGGGTTTAATGATACGACAGGAAGAGGGAGAAGTGAAGGTGCTGGAGGTGGTGAGAGTGGTCCGGGCCTGAACGGTGTTACAAAGCTAGTACGGATTGCTGAAGATGGAGGGGTTTGCAGAGGTAGGGAGGGGCATATGTAACTTTATTTATTCATTAATGGGATGTTGGACCCGCATTCTTTGTCCCACTACGAATTGCTCAGAGGGTAGCACAGAATCAGCCATATTGCTGTGGCTCTGGAGTCACATGTTAGCCAGACCAGGTTAGAAAGTCGGATGTCCTTCACTAAAGGAGGTAAGTGAACCTGATGAGTTCTTCCTACAGATCAGCAATGCATTTCCAGCGACCTCACCACTGTCTTGTGCAGATACAACATGCTGAAAACAAGGGCAGCAGATGCTGGCAACCAGAGTCTAGATAATCGTGGTACTGGAAAAGCACAGCAGGTCAGGCACCATCTTGATATCCAAACAATTACTCTTTATGCTCTGCCCAATGAAGATAACCATCCCAAACGCCTGTTTCAACAACCTGTCTACCTGTGACACCACTTTCAAAGAACTGTGTACCTGCATCCATGGGTCTCTGACTGACAACACTACATAGGGCCGGAACATTAACTTTACAAGTGCCACTCTGGTTTATTTTACCAAAATGGAACATTTTGCATTTATCTAAGTAAACGCCATCTGCTATTCTTCAGCCCACTATCCCAGCAGTAACGTTCATCCTGTTGAACCACAGACAACATTCTTCACTGTCCATTTTACCACCAATGTCCGTATCACCCAATAAAAATCTTACCAGGAAACCAATAGTACCATTCAAAACATTTATCCAAATGACAAACAACGGTGGTCCCACTGCACACTGGTCACATGCCTCCAGTCAGAAAAACAGCATGTCTCCCATCACCCTCTGTGTCTGACCATCAAGCCAATTTTGAATCCACTTGACTCACTCCTCCCGAATGCCATATTCTTTGACATTGATCTGAGCTTATTATCCAGTTTACATGACAGAACATAGAACACAGAACAAGACAGCACAAGACTCTTCGTCCATGATGCCATGCCAACCTTTTACCGGACTGTAAGATCAAGCTAACCTACATAACGTTCATTTCACTCTCCTCCATGTGCCTAACCAAGAGTCTATTAAATGTCCCGTTACACTCACCCACCACTCTCTGTGTAAAGAACTTACATCTGAAATCTCCCCTTACCCATCCTCCAATCACCTTAAAATTATGCCCCCTTGTACCATGTATGCCATGGAATAAGGAAGTCCCTCACTACTCACTCTATCTATGCCTCATACCACCTTGTTCACCTCTACCAAGTCGCCCCTCACGCTTCTTCACTCCAATGAGAACAGCCGAAGCCCCCTCAACCTTTCTTCATAAGACATGCTCTCCAGTCCTGGCAGTATCCTGGTAAATCTCCTCTTTACCTTCTCTGAGGCTTTCACATCCTTCCTGTAACGCGGGGATCCGAACTGAACACAATATTCTAAGAGGGGTCTAAAAAGGGCTCCCTAGAGCTGCAGCATAACTTCATGGTTTTAAAACTCAATACCCCAGCTGATGAAAGCCAATACAACATATTCCTTCTTAACAACATTATCAGTTTGGGTGACAAATTTGACGTATCTCAGGTCATGAAATCCAAGATCCATCCGTTCCTCCACACTATCCACTATGTTGCCTTTACCCCTGTATTCTGCAAAATGAGTCACTTCACACGTTTCCAGATTTGACATCATCTGCCACTTCTCAGCCCAGCTCGACATCCTGTCAATGTCCCGATGCAACCTACAACAGCCCTCCGCACTATTCACCACTCTACCAACCTTCGTCTCATTGGCAAAGTTACTAACCAACTCTTCCACTCACACATCCAAGTCATTCATAAAATCACAAACAGCAGATGTCCTATAACCTCTCCCTGCAGAAAACCACTGGTCACTGAACTCCAGACTGAATGCTTTCCATCTGTCATCACCCTCTGTCTTCTATGGGCCAGGATTTCTGTATCCAGACTGGCAGGTTTCCATATTTCCCATTCTCTGTACTTTTCCAATGATCCATAAATGCGTTTTGTCATATTCTCAAAGGATTCAATAAGATTTGTGAGGCATGACCTGTCCCTTACAAAGCCATGCTGACTCTCTGTAATCAAACTATGGTTTTCCAATGAATCTTAAATCCTGTACCTCAGCGTCCTCTCCAATAATCTGCACATCACAGACAGAAGACTGACTGGTCTGTAGTTCCCAGGATTATCTCTATTCCCTTTCTTGAACAACGCATGGCTGATTCACATAACCTGCTCATCTTTGGGCTGTGCGTGGAAACCGGACCACCTGTCGGAAACCCATGCAGACGTGGAGAGTATGTGCAACCTCCACACAGACAGTGGCCTGGGGCTGGAATCGAAATCGCGTCCCTGGTGCTAGAAGCAGCAGTGCTAAACACTGAGCCACCGTGCTGGCCCATGTAACTTTCTAGAGTCCTGCTTCTGATCCTTGGTTCCTCAACGTTAATTTAGCTTCCTTCTTCCTCTTGACTAGATGTTCTGCATCGCTTGGAATGTTCGCAAATGCTTTGCTGAAGTCCATGTAGACAACGTTGACTGCTCTGCCTTCATCTATCTCTTGGCCAACTCCTCAAAGAGTCAATCCAGTTTGTGAAATATGATTTTCCACTCACAAAGCCATGTTGATTATCTCTAATCAGCCCTCGCCTTTCCAAATATATGTAGCTCCTTTTTCTCAGAATCTCCTCCAGCAACTTACCCAGCACTGGTCTCATGGGGCTGTAATTTCCTGGCGTTTCACTTCTGCCCTTAAGTGATGGAACGACATTAGCTGACCTCCAGTCTTCCAACACCTCACTGCATCCGTTGATAATATCAATATCTCTGTTAGGGATGCCGTAATCTCTTCCCTAGCTTCCCATAATATTCAAGGATAGACCTAAACGTCGAATTTCCTGTTCCTTGGATGCTGCCTGACCTGCTGCGCTTTAACCAGCAACACATTTTCAGCTCCGATCTCCAGCATTTGCAGACCTCACTTTTTACTCCAAGTTACTTCTTAGCCCTTATTGAAACTTGTGAAAATGTTTCTGAAAATTTAAATAAACCGTATCCTCGGTACAGCCACTCTTACATCCGTATCTGTTCTGCCGTTTATATTCACACCAATAAAAATCAATCCAACAGGCTCAAAGCCACATTCTCGTCTTATTAAATGTGTTTCCAAGGGCCCAGTTATTGTTTATTGACATATCCTTATAACACATTCCAGCTCCCGACCTACTGTCAGGCGAACACGATTTGGTTTCAGACTGACAGCAGAAAGGACTATGGGAGTTTTATTTATCCATCTGAAAAAGGTAGCTTACAGGTACAACAAGTAATAGAGGCTTTGGAATTAAGGAGGGTCGTGGTGACTGAAGAACAATATGGAGATGGGGAGTGATGTGGGACTTGGAAAAAGGCCAAAGGGATATGGAGGGCTGTTGGGATTGAAGGAGGTTACACAGATCAGGAGGATCATATTACTTAAAGAGTGGAAACGGGCCCTTCAGCCCAACAAGCCCACGCCCACTCCCTTCCGTTTATCCCCTTACCTAACACTATGGGCAATTTAACATGGCCGGTTCAACTAACCTGCACATTTTTGGACTGTGGGAGGACCCGGAGCACCCCGAGGAAACACACACAGACACGGGGAGAATGCGTAAACTCCATACAGTAAGTGGCCTGAGGCAAGAAATGAACCCGGCTCTCTGACGCTGTGAGGCAGCAGTGCTAACCACCGTGCCACTGTGCCGCCCACGAAAATTGAAGGAGGTTACTCTGAATGGGAGGGTCGGCGGGTCTGGATGAGATTATGGAGATAGGGTGGGAAATGGGGACTTTTGGAGGTTATGGATTTAGGGAGGTTGTGGTGAATGATTCAGGTTACATGGGGAATGAAGGAGTGTTTGGAGATAGGGAGGGGTGTGGGGAATGAAGGGGCTTACAAAATTGGGATGACTGTGGGGGCTGAAGGAAGTTATGGAGATAGTAAATCTATCGAGAAGCAGAGGAAAGAAGAGCAGGTATCGGCCATTTGACCACAGAGTCGGTCCCACCATTCAATATGATCATCTAACCCAGTACAGTATTCCTACTTTCACACCTTACTCCAATATTATAGTGATTACTGGCATTTAGTGATAGAGCAGACTGTAGTAACTGGGACAGGGGTGTGTCTTGCAGAGATAGGTAGGGTTGTGGAAGCTGGAACAGGTGACAGATATAGGGAAGATTTTAGGAATGGGAGGACTTTACACGGATTTGGAGGAGTGCAGGGATGGGACGTGGTAACAAACAAAGGAGGATTTTGGGAGCTCGATATGAGACAGATACAGCTGAGAACACAAGTGAGTCAAACAGTGAGGGCAGGCAGGAACAAGATAGGACTAATAAGTTAAACTGCATTGAGTTCAATGCAAGGGGCCGAACAGGAAAGGCAGATGAACTCAGGGCAAGGTTAGGAACATGGGACTGGGATCTCACAGCAATTACAGAAACATGACTCAGGGATGGGCAGGACTGGTAGCTTAATGTTCCAGGATACAAATGCTACAGGATGGACAGAAAGGGAGGCAAGAGGCGGGGGGGGGGGGGGGGGGGAAGTGGCATTTTTGATAAGGGATAGCATTACAGCTGTGCTGAGGGATGATATTCCCAGAAATACATACAGGGAAGTTATTTGGGTGCAACTGAGAAATTAGAAAGTGGTGATCACCTTGTTAGAACTGTATTATAGACCCCCAAAAGTCAGAGGGAAATTGAGAAACAAACTTGTAAGGAGATCTCAGCTATCTGTATGGAGAATAAGGTAGTTATGGTAGGGGATTTTAACTTTCCAAACATCGACTGGGATTGCCATCGTGTTAATGATGAATTTCTTACGTGTGTACAAGACAGTTTTCTGATTCAGTATGTGGATGCACCTATGAGAGAAGATGCAAAACTTGACCTACTCTTGGGAAATAAGGCAGGGCAGGTGACTAAGGTGTCAGTGGGGGAGCACTTTGGGACCAGCGACCATAATTCTATTCGTTTTAAAATAGTGATGGAAAAGGGTAGACCAGATCTAAAAGTTGAAGTCCTAAATTTTGAAAGGCCAATTTTGACGGTGTTAGGCAAGAGCTTTCAAAAGTTGATTGGAGGCAGATGTTCACAGGGTAAAGGGACAGCTGGAAAATAGGAAGCCTTCAGAAATGAGATGACAAGAGTCCAGAGAAAATATATGCCGGTAAGGATGAAAGGGAAGGCTGGTAGGTAGAGGGAATGCTGGATGACGACAGAAATTGAGGGTTTGGTTAGGAAAAAGAATGAAGCATATGTCAGGTACAGATAGGATTGATTGAGTGAATACTTAGGAGAGTGTAAAGGAAGTAGGAGTATACGTAAGAGGGAAATCAAGAGGACAAAACGGGGACATGAGATAGCTCTGGCAAATAGAATTGAGGAGAATCCAAAGGGTTTTTACAAATGTATTAAGGACTAAGGGAAAATATGGAGAGAATAGGGCGCCTCAAAGGGCAGCAAGCCGGCCTTTGTGTGGAGCCACAAGAAATGGGGGTGATACTAAATGAATATTTTGCATCAGTATTTACTGTGGAAAATGATATGGAAGATATAGACTGTAGGGAAATACGTGGTGATATTTGTAAAATGTTCACATTACAGAGTAGGAAGTGCTGGATGTCTTGAAACGGTTAAAGGTGGATCAAGGACCTGATCAGTTGTAGCAGAGAACTCTGTGGAATGCTAGAGAAGTGATTGCTGGACCTCTTGCTGAGATATTTGTATCATCGATAGTCACAGGTGAGGTGCTGGAACACTGGAGGTTGGCAAACGTGGTGCCACTGTTTAAGAAGGGCGGTAAAGACAAGTCAGGGAACTATAGATCGGTGAGCCTGACCTCGGTGGTGGGCAAATTGTTGGAGGGAATCCTGAGGGACAGGACGCACGTGTATTTGGAAAGACAAGGACTGATTTGGGATAGTCAACATGGCTTTATGCGTGGGAAATCATGTCTCACAAACTTGATTGAGTTTTTTTAAAAAAGCATCAGAGAAGATTGATGAGGGCAAAGCAGTAGATGTGATCTATAGGGACTTCAGGAAGGCGTTGGACAAGGTTCCCAATGGGAGACTGATTAGCAAGGTTAGATCTCATGAAATACAGGGAGGACTAGCCATTTGGATACAGAACTGGCTCAAAGGTAGAAGGCACAGGGTGGTGGAGGAGGGTTGTTTTTCAGACTGGAGGCCTGTGACCAGTGGACTGCCAGAAGGATCTGTGCTGGGACCTCTATTGTTTGTAATTTACATAAATGATTTGGATGCGAGCATAAGAGGTACAGTTAGTAAGTTTGCAGATGGCACCAAAATTGCAGGTGTAGTGGAGAGCGAAGAGCGTTACCTCAGATTACAACAGGATCTGGACCAGATGGGCTAATGGGCTGAGAAGTGGCAGATGGCGTTTAATTCAGATAAATACGAGGTGCTACATTTTGGGAAAGCATATCTTGGCAGAACTTATGCACGTAATGGTAAGATCCAAGGGAGTGCTGTTGAACAAAGAGACCTTGGAGTGCAAGTTCATAGCTCCTTGAAAGTGTAGTCGCAGGTAGATAGGATAGTGAAGAAGGCGTTTGGTATGCTTTCCTTTATTGGTCAGAGTATTGAGTACAGGAGTTGGGAAGTCATGTTTCGGCTGTACAGGGCATTGCTTAGGCCACTGTTGGAATATTGCGTGCATTCTGGTCTCACTCCTATGAGAAAGAGGTTGTGAAACTTGAAAGGGTTCAGAAAAGATTTACAAGGATGTTGCCAGGGTTGAGGAGCTGAGCTACAAGGAGAGGTTGAACAGGCTTGGGCAGTTATCCCTGAAGAGTCGGAGGCTGAGGGGAGACCTTACAGAGGTTTACAAAATTATTAGGAGCTTGGTTATGTTGAATAGACAAAGCCTTTTCCCTTGGGTCGAGGAGCCAGAACTAGAGGTCATAGGTTTAGGGTGAGAGGGGAAAGATATAACAGAGACCAAAGGGGAAACGTTTTCACACAGAGGGTTGTACGTGAATGGAATGAGATGCCAGAGAATGTGGTGGAGGCTGGTACAACTGCAACATTTAAGAGGCATGTAGATGTGTGTATGAATAGAAAGGGTTGGGGGGGTGGTATGGGCTGGGTGCTGGCAGGTGGGACTATATTGCGTTGGGCTATCTGGTCGGCATGGACAGGTTGGACCGAAGGGTCTCTTTCCATGCTGTATATCTCAATGACTCTATTACTCATGGAGGTTATAGAAATAATCTGTGTGGTCACACCTGGAGGATAAGGAGAAATGTGACAGAAACCGGCATTAAAGGCAAAGGCAGAGACATGGAGAGTTGTACTGGTTGGAGGAGCTTACATGGATAGGCAGGATTGTAGGGGTTGATAGAGATAGGGGGAGTGGTATCTATGAAACAGACAGTGGAGAAAATGACAGACATAGGGAGGTTCTGTGGAACAGATGAATTTACAGACAAGATGGTGATAATGAAGCATTATATTTTCCTCATGGTCCTTGCCCAGCTTTGTTCCTACATCATGCCCTCAGGGTCTGAATTAAAGCCCATGAACTCCTCCCTGTGCTGTTTACTGTGTGAGTGATCTTACCGGCTGCAGGATTTACTGAAGGCTCCAGATCTCACTTTACATCTTTCTCTGGCTGAACAAGCGTCTTCAATGTGGTGATGGACGAGACAGGAATTGGGAATTCTGCTGAGTCAGGGACATCAGGAATACTTACAGGATACAGAGAAATAGAATAGGAAATTAGACTGATGCAATGAAGGTTACACAATGAAGGAGAATGGCACTGAGTCCCACAGAGATCTGGAAAATCCCAGTCTCCATCCATGGCCTGTGCTGTTCCATCTCTCTGGAGTGGAGAATTCTCTTGGCTCAGAATCTGGAGTAGTTGCAAAAGCGAGAGACACTGATAGAGGCAGCAATTAGACCCTCACAGTGAGGGATACCACATGGACAGAGACTGAGTGATATCAGCAGTGTGCTGGAAGGTGTCAGGATTACACAATGGGATCATCAGAAGTGCTTCTAACCAGTGAGCACTGCTAGCAGTACTCAGGGAGAACTGAGCTATTTTATTATGATATGCTCCTCTGGTTTCTGGATTATGCACTGTGCTATAAACGGACACAGATGAGGAGGGGAACAGGTCTCAGGTGAATGGAAATTCCCAAGTCCAAAGAGAAAGGTTGAAATATTGGAACACCATGGAGATGTGGATGAAGACCAACAGAAAGAATCAGTCAGGGACTGAGTTTAATCAAAATACTACGTTGTCAGATAGATTTGCGACAGGATATTATTGCTTAAATAAAGTAAATGCTGACCATTAATCGATTGTCAAAAATAAAATCTGGATCACTAATACCCTTTCAGGAAGGAAGCTGCCATCCTTGTCTGGTCTGGACTACATTGTGACTTCAGACCCACAGCAATGTGATCAACTCTTACCAGGCCTCTGGACAATTAGGAATGGGAAGTGAATGCTGCCGGCCAGTGACACACTCATCCTGTGAATGAATAAAGGAAAATACAAGTTTCTACCCAGTGTGAATCTGTACATATCCAACTATGTTGTGAACATTTCCAAAACTAAGTTCTCTATGTGCAAAACTTTATTAACGTTATAACTGCCAAAACCATTTTCATTCCTTGGAATGAAAAAGAGAGAAAACAATCCTTCAATTTTGATTATGAGTAAATTCACTGGTGTCTCAGCAGGACGGGCGCCTGAGTGAATCCCTTCCCCCATTCCCTCCCAATCCCACCCCCCCCAACACACACACACACACACACACACACACACACACACACACACACACACACACACACACACACACACACACACACACACACACACACACACACACACACACACACACACACACCAGGCGAACAGCTTCTTCCCAGTCTGACTGGTTTGGCCAGTTTCCAGGTGGGATAGATAAAGTATTCCCTTCTGGCATTCCCCACATTTCCAGCGTCTGTCCCGAGTGTGGCTGCACCGGTGTTTTGTCTTTTCACATAAATGCTAGCAGACTATTACACACACCGTTAGCCCTCCCCCTACGCATCCTCCCCCTTCCCTCCCCCGCGAACCCCACCAACAACCCATTATAAAGTAATAACCGTTATCTCCTGCTGTGGAGGGACAGCCTGTAGGAACACTGAGCAGATTTTCCAAAATGACAACTTAATCGGTAACCAGAGCAAATTAAGCAAGTCCAAATAAAATGCATTATAGCACAGAAAGAGGCCCATCAAATCCAAGCTGGCTCTCTGTAACAGAATCCAATATTCTCACTCCCATACATACCCCGAATTCTGCAAGTTTGTTTCCCTCAGATCTGATCCAATTGTTTTGATCAATAATTGATCCTCTCTACTTGCACCACCACAATAGGCAGCATGCTCTGCATATTTCCGGCCAATACAGTCAGCAGAAACACTTGCTCATCTCCCGCTGTCTCAAAACCTTATATCTGATCTTAATTCTTGTGCCATCACCTATCAAATACAAATATTTTTGTCTGCTATATCTAGGTCTGTTATAATCTTAGAGGTAAAAACAATGACTGCAGATGCTGGAAACCAGATTCTGAATCATTCGTTTGGCCGTACTGGTCCTCACCTTAACAATTTCTCCTTTGAAACTTCCCACTTCCTCCAGCTCAAAGGGGTAGCAATGGGCAGACGTATGGGCCCCAGCTATGACTGTCTCTTTGCTGGCTACATAGAACAGTTGATCTCCCATAATTACACCGGCACCACTCCCCACCTCTTCCTCCACTACATTGATGACTGCATTGGTGCCACCTCGTGCTCCCACGAGGAGGTTGAGCAATTCATCAACTTCACCAACACATTCCACCCTGACCTTAAATTTACCTGGACCATCTCTGACACCTCCTTCCCCTTCCTGGACCTCTCCATCTCCATTAATGACGACCGACTTGACACTGACATTTTTTACAAACCCACCGACTCCCACAGCTACCTGGATTACACCTCTTCCCACCCTATCTCTTGCAAAAGTGCCATCCCGTATTCCCAATTCCTCCGCCTCCGCTGTATCTGCTCCCAGGCGGACTAGTTCCACCATAGAACACACCAGTTGGCCCCCTTCTTTAGAGACCACAACTTCCCTTCGCACGTTCTTAAAGATGCCCTCCAACGCATCTCGTCCACATCCCGCACCTCCGCCCTCAGACCCCACCCCTCCAACCGTAACAAGGACAGAACTCCCCTGGTGCTCACCTTCCACCCTACAATCCTTCGCATAAACCAAATCATCCACCGACATTTCTGACATCTACAAAAAGACCCCACCACCAGGGATATATTTCCCTCTCCACCCCTTTCTGCCTTCTGCAAAGACTGTTCCCTCCGTGACTATCTGGTCAGGTCCACGCACCCTTATGACCCACCCTCCCATCTTGGCACTTTCCTCTGCCACAGCAGGAGCTGTAAATCCTGTGCCCACTCCACCTCCCTCACCTCTATCCAAGGACCTAAAGGAGCCTTCCACATCCATCAAAATATTACCTGCACATCCACTAATATCATTTATTGTATCCATTGCTCCCGATGCGGTCTCCTCTACATTGGGGAGACTGGGCGCCTCCTAGCAGAGCGCTTTAGGGAACATCTCTGGGACACCCGCACCAATCAACCACACCGCCCCGTGACCCAACATTTCAACTCCCCCTCCCACAATGCCGAGGACATGGAGGTCGTGGGCCTCCTTCACCGTCGCTCCCTCACCACCAGACGCCTGGAGGAAGAACGCCTCATCTTCCGCCTCATAACACTTCAACCTAAGGGCATCAACGTGGACTTCAACAGTTTCCTCATTTCCCCTTCCCCCACCTCATCCTAGTTTCAAACTTCCAACTCAGCACTCTCCCCATGACTTGTCCGACCTGCCTATCTCCTTTTCAACCTAACCACTCCACCCTCTCCTCCCTGACCTATCACCTTCATCTCCTCCTCCACACACCCATTGTACTCTATGCTACTCTCTCCCCACCCCCACCCTCACCAAGCTTATCTCTCCACGCTTCAGGCTCACTGCTTTTATTCCTGATGAAGGACTTTTGCCCGAAACATCGATTTCGCTGTTTGTTGGATGCTGCCTGAACTGCTGTGCTCTTCCAGCACCACTGATCCATAACCTGATCCAGAATCCTGTTATAATCTTATGCGGCTCTATTAAAAAAATATATTCAACTTCTTCACTTCAAAGAAAATAGCAATTTCTTTAAATCAATTCAGTGACTGCATTTACTTCATCAATGCACCATTCCAGTAAGTCTGTACTCCACACTCTGAAGATCACTCATATCCTTCATTGTTGATGCCTATTTTGTTCCACAAATCCAGACGATGCAAGTTTTCTGCACAACAGCAGTAGCTTTGTTATTGGACAGCTGGCGAGAGTTTCAAAGCATCTCTAAAGTAGCCAAGTGTTTACTTGTTGAGACTCTTCTGCATGAATCTCTGTCTTACCCACGCAGACAGTATATTTAATAGGAATTAGACAAAGGCATATCAGTCACATGGGCGATTGTCATTACGTAGTTTATAAAGTGCTTTTGCCCGAAGCATCGATTTTAATGCTCCTCGGATGCTGCCTGAACTCCTGTGCTCTTCCAGCACCTCTAATCCAGAAACTGGTTTTCAGCATCTGCAGACATTTTTTGACATATTACATAGTTTAAAGCAGGTAATTATGACCTTACAAAGCTTGATGAATGGCGTTGTCTTGTGATAACGTGTGAATGGATTACAGAAACTGGTTATCGTATTGTTCATGATTATGTGTTGATGGGAAGAGATTAAGGCAGAAGGGTTCTTCCTTCAACAAATGGGGGATTCCTTACCTCTGCTCATATGGAGGGGAAGTGAAACAATGGGAGCGGGAGGCGGTTTAACAGGGTTGTGCCCATGGCTCTCAGTCTTGTCTGGAAAGTGCAAATTCCTCTGTCTGGGGTTACGGGGCAATCGACATGTGTGGCTGCAAGAGGTTCTATTTTGAGATACTGTCAGCCCCCCCCCCCCCCCCCCCCCCCGCCTTCTGAGGTGTTCTGTCTGTATCGTAAGAGTACAGGCCTTCAGTTGATGAAATAAGGCCTTTGGCAGGGGAATGTTTAACCCTTGAGACCCCATGGTGTCCTGAAAGAGATGCAAAAGGTATGGAACTGGCCCCTCTCTGGTATTTTAACTTCCTCGTTTTGACCAGGAATCTGTTGACCAGAATTGAATGCAATGATTGACTGTGACCTAACTAGAGCTTTGTCAAGGGTCAGCATTTTTTCCGTGAGTTTGTTATCATTCCCCCATTAATGAAGCCCAGCATCCCATTTGTTTTACTCAAAACACTTCTTGTTTTCCCTCCTTTAATGATTGATACACCTTGTCCCCCATTCCCGCTGTCCTGCTCTTTGTGTCTGTGTCATTCAAATATTTATTGTCTTTCTACATTGCTTCTCTCAAAATTCATCAACTTGCTGTGTGTTCTAAAGAAGAGACAGACTCCACTCAAAATATTATCTCTCGCTCCACACATTCTACCCCCTGGAAAACAGAACAGTACAGCACCGGAACAATCAGCCCATCATGTCTGTGCGGATCATGATGCTATTCCAAACTAATCCCATCTTCCTGTACATGGTCCATATCCCTGACAACCCACGCCTGATTATATGTCTGCCCAAATACCTCTTAAAAGGAGCGATTGTTTCTGCTTGTCCCATCTCTCAGGAAAGTACATTCCTTTCACTTATCACCTTCTGCATAAGAAACCTGTCTGACACAACTCCCTTTAAACTTGCACATGTTGTTGGAAATGCTCTGCAGATCATGCAGCATCTCTGAAGAAAAATCAGTTAATGTTTCGGGTCTGGTCACCCTTCCTCAGAAATGTTAACTTTAACTTATCTTCATAGAAGCTGCTAGACCTGCTGAACTTTTCCCGAAAATTATTTTGTTTCTGATTTACAGCATCTGCAGTTGTTTCAGTTTTCATTTCCTTTAAACTTGCCCCCTCTCCCCTTAAATCTATGGCCTGTAGAATTTGCCATTTTCTCCTTGGAAAAAGATTCAGATTATTAACTCTGTCTGAGGTTTTCAGATCACCCGCAGCTACTGATTTTCCCAAGACAAAAGTCCAAGTCTTTCCAACCTCTCCTAATCCAAGCAACATCCCGGTAAACCTGTTTTCACGCTGTCCAAAGCCCCCACATCCTCCTTTTTATGTGGTGATCAAACAGGCAGACAATACCCTTAAGGTGGCCTAATTACCGTTTAATATTCACTCCCCTGAGAGAAGAAGGCAAGCCTGCCATCCACCTCCTTCACTACTTTCAGGGAGCTATGAACTTGCTCCTGAAGATCCATGTGTATATCAATACTGCTGAGAGCCCTTCGGTACATTCCTCTTGCAATGAGCCTCCCAAAATACATCACCTCACAGTTGTCTGGATTAAAATCTATCTCTGTATGGGTTTTCCAACTGATCTCTTTCTTGCTGTATCCTTTGACAACATTCCTCACGATTCACAACTTCATCAATTTGTACCATCTAGAAACTTGCTAATTAATTCGTTTACATTTCCATGTTAATCATTGATATATGTTACAGACAATAGATGTTCCAATTCTGATCCTTGTGTAATAACACTGACCACAGAACTCCAGCTAGCAACATGCTGTGGAAGGAACATATTTCATTTAGTCAGTCAGTCGGAAAGCATTCCAGGCATTGGTGTGGCACTAGATGTTCCAAGATATTCACAATCCTGGTTAAAACACCCTGGAGCGGATTTTCAGTTCTTGGTACCCTACCTGGGGACTCCCCCAGAACCAAGTATAAAGCAGTAAATATTATCTCCTGCTGTCGAAGGATAACCTATGTTGGTCTGAGCATGAACACAGAGTAGACTTACCTTAATGATAAATTGACCCCTGAAGACAAACAACCGAACAAGTTAAGTAAGTACAAAAAAATGTGTTATGGTACAGAAAGGGGCCCATCAAATCCAAGCTGGCTCTCTGTAGCAGAATCCCTTATTCTCATTCTCCAACTGTCCCCAAAACCCTGAAAGTTTATTTCCCTCAGATCTGATATAATCGTATTCGTTAATCATTGGCCATCTCTACTTGCACCACCATAATAGGCAGCATGTTCTGCATATGTCCAGCCAATACAGTCAGCGGCACACTTGCTCATCTTCCACTTTCTCAAAACGTTATATCTGGTCTTAAATTTTGAGCCATCACCTATCAAGTGCAATTTATTTTATTGTCTGCTGTATCTAGATGTGTTATAATCTTATCTGTTTTAATCTATCAAGATATATTCAACTTGATTTCGTCAAAGAAAATATCAGTTTTTTTCGCAAATCAATCCAGTGACTGCATTTTCTTCATCAGTGCACCACACCAGTAAGTCTGTACTCCACACCCTGAAGGTCACTCAGATCCTTCCTGAGCAGGAAGCTGTTGACCTGAATTGGATACAATGATTGACTGTGACCTAACTAGTCAATGAAATTGTTTAATGAAACCCGGGATCCCATATGTTTTGATCAAAACACTTTGATTATGTCCTCTCTTCTGTAAAGAATTGTACACATTGCCCTCCCCATTCCCTCAGTCTCTACTCTTCGTGTCTGTGCCATCCAAATATATATTTCCTTTCTACATTGCTTCTCTCAAAATGTATCAACCCACTGTGTGTTCTAAAAAACATTAAATCTCGCTCCACACATTGTACCCCCTGGAAATCAGAACAGTACAGCACCGGAATAATCGGCCCATCACGTCCGTGAAGACCATAATGCCATTCCAAGCTAATTCCACCTGCCTGGACATGATCCATATCCCTGCCAATCCCTTGCCTGCTTATGTGCCTGCCCAAATGCCTCTTAAGCTTTGTGATTGTTTCTGCTTTTACCACCTCCCAGGAGAGTACATTCTCATCATCTAGAAGCTTTTGCATAAGAAACTTGCCTGACATAACTCCCTTTAAACTTTCACATGTTGTTGGAAATGCTCAGCAGGTCTTGCAGCATCTGAGAAAATAAAAATCCGTTTATGTTTCGGGTCCTTCATCAGAAACGTGAACTCTGATTTCTCTTCACAGATGCTTCCAAACTTGTTGAGCATTTCCAGAAACTTCTGTTTTTGTTTCTGATCAACCGCATCTTCTGTTCTTTCCGTTTCTATTTTCTTTAAATGTCCCCCGTCCCATGAAATCTATGGCCTCTAGAATTTGTCAATTCTGCCTTGGAAAAAGATTCAGATTATAGAACATAGAACAATAACGTGCAGAACAGGTCTTTTAGCCCTGAATGTTGCACCGACCTGTGGAATTTTCTCAACTCGTCCCCCTACACTATCCCAAAATCATCCATGAGCTTATCTAAGGATGACTAAAACTCCCAAATGGAGCTGAGTTGACCACCTGAGCTGGTAGCGCATTCCACATACTTACCACTCTCTCTGTGTAAAGACTTTGCCTCTGACATCTGTCTGAAATCTATCACCCCTCAATTTGTAGTTGTTCTCTCTCGTACAATCTGACGTCATCATCCTGGGAAAAGACTTTCACTGTCTACCCTATCTAATCCTCTGACTATCTCATATGTCTCTATCAAATCCCCCCTTAGCCGCCTTCTTTCCAATGAGAACAAATCCAAGTCTCTCAGGCTTTCTCAAGACCATCCCTCCAGACCAGGTACCATCCTGATAAATCTCCTCTGCACCTTTTCCAAAGCTTCCATATCCTTTTTGTAATGGGGTGACCACAGCTGTACACAATATTCCAACAGTGGCCGCACCAGCATTTTGTATAGTTGCAGTATGATATTGTGGTTCCAGAACTCAATCCCTCTCCCAATGAAACTTAACACACCGTATGCCACCTTAACAGTACTATCCACCTGGATGGCAAATTTCAAGGATCTATGTACATGGACTCCAAGATCCCTCTGCACTTCCACACGACCAAGAATCTTTTCATTGACCCAGTATTCTGCCTTCCTGTTATTCTTCCCAAAGTGCATCACCTCACATTTAGCTGCATTGAACTCCACTTGCAACTCTCGCAAGAAGTGAGAGAAATCAAACATGATATAAAGATCCAACAGAGTCACTATATTCATTTGGACATAAAGGCAACATGATTATCTTGTACGTCAGTGAGCAAAAGTTTCAAACAACATTGCGTGTGGTCAAGCACCAACACAGACACACACACACATATAAGAATGTGAGTGCTCCAGTGAACTGACTGCAGAAATCATTTAATATTATCCAGTTAACAATCTAAAAATATTCACAGACAGAGAAGCCATAAATATGTTGTTTTTATGGGAAAGGATTCACCAGATCATCCATCTTGAGGAAAAGTGAGGAGATGAGCATCATGGAAATATCTGGATTGTGAGAAGGATTGAAAATTCACATACCTACTGGAGACTCATTGACACAGACATTCTGTGTGAACAGATTTATTTTGTCATCCAGCTTCATGTCACACCAGTGGCTTTATACTGACAAGAGAGCTTTCCCCTGACTGTGGGAAAAAAAAACTTTAAGATCTGTAAAGGTCTTAAAACAATGGTCTTTATTTAACATCACCCTATTCACACGGGGGAGAATTCGTTCAGCTGTTCCATGTGTGGGAAGGTATTCATTTGGGGATCCAGCAGTGCCTTGATCTTTCTTCTTTGAGGAGGGGAGGTGAAGAAAGGAGAGGGTGGAAGAAGAGAAGGGGTGAGGAGAGGGAATGAGGAGAGGGGCAATGAGGAGAGAGGGAAGAGTGAAGAGGTGAGCGGGAGAGGGGAGAAAGAGGAGAAGGGAAAGATGAGGGGGAGGAGAGAGGGGACAGGAGAGAGGGGAGGGGGAGAGGAGACAGTGGTGAGGAGAGAGGGGAGAGGGGAAGGTGAGAGGGGTGAGGAGACAGTGATGAGGAGTCAGAGGAGAGAGTAGTGAGGAGTGAGAGGAGAGGGAGAGGCGAGAGGGTAGAGGGGAGAGGAGAGAAGAAGGAGGAGGGGAGGGGATGAGGAGAGAGGGAAGGGCGATAAGAGAGAGGGAAGGGGAGAAGAGAGAGGGGAGAGGAGAGATGGGAGGGAGAGTGCATAGGAAGGAGTGGGAGCAGAGAGGGAGATGAGAGAGATGGGGTGGAGAGAGAGGAGAGAGAGGGAGGAGAGAGGGAGAGGAGAGAGAGTGGGAGGAGAGGGGGAGGATGGAGAGGGGAAGGAGAGAGAGGGGTAGGAGGGTAAGGGGCGAGGAGAGAGATTGGGATGAGAGAGAGGGGGACGAGAGAGAGGGGAGGGGAGGGAGTGGGAGGATAGAGGGGGAGGACAGAGAGGGGGAGGAGAGAGAGGGGGAGAGTGGGAGAATGGAGTGGGGAGGAGAGAGAGGGGGAGGAGAGAGGGCGCGGAAAAGAGGGGTGGAAGAGAGAGAGGAAGAGGAGAGAGGGGTAGAGGAGACAGGGGCAGGGAGCATGTGGCAGAGAGTAGCAGGGGCAAAGGACGGTGTCAGAGAGGGGGAGGAGGAGAGTGGGTGAGGTGTGGTGGCGAGGAAGAGGAGAGCGGGGGGATGTTAGCGGGGAGAGAAGAAGTGAGGGGAGGAGGAGGTGGCGTGGAGAGAGGGAGTAGATAGCAGGAGGCGTGGGAGCAGAAGGAGATGGTGAGAAGAGTTCGGGAGGACAGAGCGGCTGGAGGTGGGGAGGAGGAGATTGGGTGATGGACAGAAGTGCAGCTGGGTAGGACGGTGAAAGTGGGGGAGGAAAGAGAGGAGAGAATCGTGAGGGCAGGGTGGCAGAGAAGAGGGGAGTAGGTGACTGGTGGAAAGAGAGGACTGGGAAGATGAGTAGGAGAGTAACCCACCCAGACCTTTCTGTGTCTGAACAGTTCACCTAACCCTTTGGGAAACTCCCCCATGGCCAGTCCACCCTGACCTGCACACCATTAGAACGGGTGGGGAAACCCACGCAGACACTGGGGATAATGTACGCACTCCACACAGATGGTCGCCTTGGGCACGATTTGAACAGGGTCCCTGGCACTGTGAGGCAGCAGTGGTAACCACTGAGCCACCGTGCGATCCCAATGAGAGAGAGAGAGAGAGAGAGAGAGAGAGAGAGAGAGAGAGATGAAGTGAGAGTAGGGGAGAGAGAATTGAGAGGGGGAGAGAAAAGTGAGGGAAGAGAGAGGTGAGAGAGAAGAGAGATGGGAGAGAGAAGAGAGAGGGAAGGAGAGAGAGGGAGAAGAGGGGAGGAGGAGAAGAGAGGTGAAGAAGAGGTGGAGAAGAGAGAGCAGAAGAATGAGAGTGAGAGAGAAAACGAGAGAGGAGAGCGAAGAGGCAGAGAGAGCGAGAGTGAGAGAGATAGAAAAGGAAAAAAGGAAACAAGTGACCCCCAGCCCACACTCTGTAACAGGCAGACAGAGGCAGTAACAAGTCAATGCTCCCCAGGTCAGCCCGCATGGCGTGAGGGTAATGTCTGACTGAGCTAGGTACAAATACTCCCAGAGTCTACCACCCAACCCCCATCTACTCCCCAACCTAGTTCATCCTGTTAGCTCCCAACTTCCTCTACCTGGAACACACCTCCCCCATGTATGGGATACCACAACAATCACCTAAGACTTTGTTACAGATCGTCAAGGAGGATATGATGGAGAAATTTTATGCAGTGATTGGCAATGACTGAGGATGCAACACTCAAACGCCAATTATTTCCAGTTTCTGATTAATCGATTGATCATGTGAGATTTTGATTAAAAGTTTCTTTGACGTTTCCTGTATGTGAATCTTCTTCAAATATTCAAAGAAGTTTAATAAAGGCAGTGTCAGTCCAGGTGAGAAATCAGACAGACAAATAATTCCCTTTGTTTGATACTTTTGTGTATATATCCTTCCTTGAAATCCTCAGAGAAAGAAACTTACAAGATCCATCACTATTAGGGCAGAGAGAAAAGAATAATCAAAATAAAGTAAGAAATTTTCTCGAAACATGTACATTATTTCTCTCTCCCAAAAGGTGCGAATCCTATTGGGTCCCTCCTGCGCCCTCTCTATAATTTCAGAAACTCGCATTATCCCTCCTCCAGGTCGAGGGTGGTTCGATATACTTACAACAGAGATCATCATACATTGTGAAAGATGGGAGGATCCAGAGAGGGGATAGGCACATTCACTTACCAGAAAGTTTCAGGAGTTATTTATGATGCAATGGAGTTAAAGCGAGATGCGACAGAGCTTATTGGCTTATAATTGGTATGGATAAGGAAGATTAGCGGGGGAAATGGACGAAGAAATACAAAAATTAAGTTTGTGGATAGATTGACAGGGAGGATTTGATGAAGTCGATATATGGAAGATATTCCATATCCATTGTATCTTAATGAATTGAATTTGGACTGAACAGCCTGAAGTTCTGTATTTAATTTCCAGATTCTCTCAAGCCCTCACTATACAAGAGTCATAGTGATGTAGCTCAGGCAGTCACACTGAAGGGTCTGGGTATCATCTAATTTGTGATGGTACCTTTCCCACTGGGTGTTTGCAGACCCCTCAAGCTCTCTGACGCTCTCGGTGGTGAAAGCAGGAAAATTGGTGACAGACTCTGAAAACAGTGAGAGCTCCAGCTGTTCCACCGCCCTTCAGATCCCCGCTAACCTTCCTGCTTTAGGGAAATCGGCACGCCTTGTTGATGACAGGCTGTGTGGCTCAAATGGGCAGCAGAAGGCTGCAAGATAATGGTTGGTAGTTTGAGACCTTGGTTGTTCTAGATCAGACGATGAGAATACCACCCTACCTCCATTTAAACCGGAAAATCCATGGCAAGGTTGAATTGCAACTCAAACCATTGATGATTCTGTGTTCCCCCTGACCCCACACGGAGTAAGATAGGGACAAACATTGTTCTCTCCAGACCCCTGCTGTCGACAGAAAGTGGCCACTGCTGCTTCCTGCACAGCCCTTGGACACAGCTGACAGAAACTCCCCACCCCCACCCCCACCCACACACACGTCATGAATGGCACTTCCCGTGTGAAAATATTTACCATTAATATGATAAGCTGAAGACGTGCCCTCCACTTTTAAATGAGAGTGAATGCTGTTCGCAACTGATCACTGACAAATACCTGTGATGACCAGCTGGCAGTCTTAGCATGTACTAGAAAATTGGAACAATGTAACGGTTGGCTGTGAAACAAGCCAGCTTTGTTTGCTAATTAAGAAACAATTCCAACTTTACCTATCAATTTAAATTATGCCTCAGAATACTAAAATCCAATCGAGCTTGAATTTAGTGTTTAGAAACACTGCAGAACCGAGGACTTCCATAATGTTGCCCCCATTGACTATTCCCCACGAAAAATGCCCAGGTTCTCAGCTGATGATTGTTGCTGGGAACCTTTGCTCCTTGGCTTTGAACCGGGCCGCCTGCCCAAGGAAAGCAAATGTGGTACTGCTTTTAGTGGAAGGATCAGACCACGGTAACCACACTCTAAAACAGAATGGCCATCAGTGTTGTACACATTTGTGCTTATTTAGAACCAGGTTGGAGAAAACCGGAACAATGTTTCACACAGTAATGAAACGGGATTGTATTCCTATTCAACACTCGAGCATGTATGAGTGAGCAAATTCAAAGTCAGGTTTGTTGATGTGAACAGAAAGTTATAAAACTATGCTCTGCTCATGTCAGGGTGAAAGGCTGCCATCGGGAATAAGGGCTGTTATTGCCGGATTTTGAAGCGGGGGTTTGAAGTGGGGAGTTTTCATGTATGGGGTGACTCCAATCCACACTACAGGAAGCATCCTCGCGAGCAACTGGTGTTCAGAGTCGGCCAGCACTAAAATTTACACAGTTCAACGTTTCACCTTTCTGTTTCCAGGAGCTGATTGTTCTCCAACGTAATTTGCATCAGTGAAAAAATGAAGAAAATCATGTGACATTGCTCACAAAATATAGATAAGAATGTCGTCAGGGGTGCACAGTTTGGAATGTAGTGCAAGTCTGAACGTGGGCATGACCTTAAGGAAGGTTTGTAAACTGAATACTTACGTTTTTGTTTTCGGCAATGTGGGGTGAGTTAAAAACTGGAGAGCATAGGTGTAAGGTGAGACGGGTAAAATATAAAACGGATTGAGGCACCTTTCCCACGGAGAAGGTTGTACGTGTATGGAATCAGCGACCAGAGGAAGTGGAGGAGTCTCGTCCACTCAGAAGATTTCAAAGGCAACCGGATGAGTTTCTGGATAAGGTTTACTGGGATGGGGTCAAATGCTGGGAAATGGGAGTTTGTTTAACATGAAATTCCAGAGATTTCGAAGCATAAATGCTCTTCTGGGGTCAGTCTGAGGGCAATCAGCCATAAACGGTTCCCAGATCCTTCAGCAGAACAATTCCAAACTGCGCTCTCAACATATATTAGAAACTTAGTGCACCGCCACCTCTTGAAAAACTCTGAAATGAGGGAAAATAAAGAACCGAACATGAACAAGCCATGAAAAGTGAAGATTCCCAAACACAGTCTCGATTACATTAGTTTGCTCATCCGATCAACAATGCGGCGGTGTTTGCAGCTCACGTTTCCAGGACAGAAGTGAAGGAAATGAGAGAAATTTAAGACCATCTGACATTGCAACTAACTGGCATTATTTTTCCATTCACTAGAACACTAAATAATAAGAAGTAATGTCACTGCAGGATTTTCTTTCACACTAGCGATGAGATCCCAATCTCCATTCGGTTTCAGTGGAAACAGTGAACAACACAACTTGGCCAGAACATGATGCAGCAGTGGAACCGCTTGAGGTCCGGGCTTTTCGTGTGGGTGGCGAATGTGATCACTACAGCATGGACATTAACACATTGGAGAGGGATCATTCTCCCAAATCAGAAATACATTTATAATATGCAAAGTAAATTATTCGTGTTGGAATTTAAACATTGAACATTAACACGCTGCAGTAAAATAGGCAAAGCACACAAATGGTGGGATGCAAACACAACCCGCATTAGAGATATAGACACAACACAACACCTTCGACCACTCGGCCACAAGACCAACCACCGGAGTCGGCCATTTTCTTACACTATCAATATTATGCCTGCAAAACAACAACAGCAAAGTCACAGGGAAAGACTCCCCCATCCCTGTCCTGCTCGCACTGCTGCTGGGATCTGCCCAGTTACAATATCAATTTTGCAGCAGATAATGATAACCCATCAAGCCACACAAAAAACACAATGGGAAGCTGATCCTTCCTTCTGAGACTCGTTTGAGCCAAAAATATAAGGTCTGTGAGAGAGAATGGAAATTCGATTCTGATTCAACAAAGTAACCAACAGCTGCGTGACATGACTGGAATTTCAATTCTGGCCTTGGGAAATGATTGCACCCGTTGCTCAAAACAGAACAGTTTTCACGTTTACACGGAACATGAAACATACCGGACTACAGGGAAAATGCAGAAAACTGAACAGGCCGTGTTCCACATCAGGCAGTGCAGCATACGTATGGTTATGACATCTGTTTTGCAGATTTAACGTCCCAAAGAATGATCGCGACATGAAAAGTGGAGGTAGCAGGACAATCCGAGAAGGACAGATCACATTGTGAGGATGCTCAAACCTTGGTGCCAGTACGAGTTGGCACTTTCCTTGTCTTTTAGCTTAACCGTGAAACTTGCTGCAGAGATGTCTACACCTGGACATGAGCCACACGGCGGCCAGCTGAGGTCGCAACCAATGTGGGAATCGATGGAAAGTGACTCAGAAAGTTTACTAAATTCATTGGTGCTTATTAGAGATGAAGGTTCTGTTCACGTCAATCCAAAAGACAGTTTCTGAGTATAAGTGAGAAAAAAAAGTGAGGACTGGAGATGCGGGAGATCAGAGCTGAAAATGTGTTGCCGGAAAAGCGCAGCAGGTCAGGCAGCATCCAATGAGCAGGAGAATCGACGTTTCGGGCTTGATTCCAAAAGAAGGGCTCATGCCCGAAACGTCGATTCTCCAGCTCCTTGGATGCTGCCTGACCTGCTGCGCATTTCCAGCAACACATTTTCAGCTATATTAACAGAAGTCAAAGGTGATTACCCCCCAACCCCAGAAGATGTCAAAAGGGTCTTTTAAACTACTCTTTCAAACATACTGCAGCTTTAGTGCACCACCACTTCCCAGGCAATGCTGAAAAGAGAGAAAAAAGAAAATAATAAGTGTGGGCCATAAAAAATGAATTCCCTTCCGATGTCTCCAGGATGGAAATGAAGAAAATGGGAGAAATTCAATAACATATTCATTGGAACGATTTTCCCATTCGCCAGAAAGCCAAATAACAATGAATCGACTCACCGCAGGACTTCGTGTCACAACAGCGATGAAATAACAGTCTCCATTCAGTTCCAGTAAAAACTCAACTTGACTGGAACGTAAAACAACAGTCGAGCTGTTTGAGATTTTCTGCGCGGGAGGCGAACACCATCATGACAGCAGAGAAACTTTGCAATGTTCAGCACTTTCCCACACCACAGTTAATTCCGCTAGAAGCTTACAAATTTTACTTTTGCTTTGAACATCAATGCAGCGGGGATCGAAGCAGCATTATATCAAGCTGCGGCGCTGGAGTTCATAAGCTGAAATAACAGTGGTGGGATCTGAACCAAAACCCCATTCGGGATGTGAACTTGGATACAGCGCCATAGACCACTCGGCCACACTACCAGCCACCCCGAATTCCCATTTTCTTGCATTTCCAATTGTGCTCCTGCATAACAACAGATGCCAAAGTCGCATGAAAAGGTTTCTAAGGTCCCTCTCCGACTCGCACAGCTGCTGGGATGTGCCCGGCTACAACGTCAGTAGCCGGAGGTAGTGTTACAGATCACATTGTGAGGATGCTCTGACCTCGGGGCCAGTTCGAGATGCCACTTTCCGTGCCTTTGACCTTAACCGTGCAATTTGCTGCAGAGATATTCACACCTGGACATGAGCCACATGGATACCAACTGAGTTGGAACCCTGAGTGGGAATCGACGAGAAGCGACTCAATAAATTTTGCTAAATTCCATGGTGCTTATTAGAAATGCAGTTTCTGTTCACGTCAATTTAAAAGGCAGTTTCTGAACATAGTAACAGAAGTTACTACTCACCCCACCCCCACTCCGGGAGAGGTGCTAACTGCACTTGAGTTCTTTTTGTTCTCGATGTGAAGAGCTCTCACGCCTGATTCACCTCCACGTCTCTTGTTGCTGAGTGACTCACAAAGAAGGAATTTCACCAGAGCTGCAACTGCCTCACTTTCCCACTCGCCCTCCCGTTTACATTTTCCTGCTCATCAGTGATTTAAAGAAAACCAAAAGGATGCGATGTCATTCTGTAGCCTCTCTGTCGATTCCTCCGTTTCAGCTCCAACATGGCTTAGATCTCGGGCAGCACCTTAATGCTAGCAACGTAATGAAAGCACAAGACCAAAGATTCCTCTGAGAGTGTAATTTCATTCATTGCTGTTGCTGATTGAATGAGTCACTAACGTGCGAACTGATCCAAACCATGATTCAGGACCTCTGGTGCCAATTCTCGCATGTTGAATAACGACAGAGAGCTTCCAAATGAGGCCTTTCAGAGACGACATTGGGGGACAGTTGACAGACAGTTGACAGTTCAGGAATCCGTGGTGCACTGTGACACCAGCGCATCAGCTTCTTCCCTGTCTTTGAACCGGTCCACCTGTACAAGGAATGCAAATGCGGTACTGCTTTTCGTGGGAGGATCAGAACGCGGTAACTACAATCTCAAACAGAATGGCATATGATCAGAACCAGGTTGGAGAAAACCTTTACGATGCTTTGCACAGTAATTAAATGGAATTGCATTACATTTCACAAAGAGAGCAGATTTGTTCGAGCAATTTCGAAGGCAGGTTTGCAGATGGGAAAGCAAGCAAGAAAGCTTCGTTCTTGTCCATGTAAAAGGCTGCAATTGAAGAACGAAGCAGTTTCTGCCCAGTTTTGAGCTGGGGACCTTTCGTGTGTTAGGTGAATGTGATGACCACTACACTACAGAAACAAGCCTCGGTCGGCCGCGCTGCATCTCTGTGGCATCCAGCACTGAAAGTTGAAGCCATTCTACGTTTCACCTTTCTGTTTCCAACACCTCGTTGTTGTCCAGGGTAATTGACATCTTGAAAAAGTTTTTAAAAAGACACATGAAATTGGTGACAAAATATAGACAAGGATGTCGTCAATGTTTAGATTGTAGTGTGAGGTGGAATAGGCTGGGATAATTTTCCCGGCAGCGTAACGGCTGTGACATGGTTTTATGGAAGGGTTGTAAATTGAGGATTTACGTGTTTTACCCAAGTTGGGATGAGTTGAAAACTCGAGAGCATAGGTTTAAGGTGAGTGGTCTGAAATTGACAAAGGATCTGAGGCACATTTCCCACACACAAGGTTGTGCGTGTATGGAATGAGGTACCAGAGGAAGTGGAGGAGGCTATTGCACTCAGAAAATTGCAATGGTAATCGGAGGAGTTTCTGGATAGGATGGGTTTAGTGGTATTGGGACCAAATGCTGGGGAACGGGACTTGTTTAATTTTGGCTATGTGGTGAACATGGATGAGGTACACCGAAGTATCTGTTTCCACGCGGTGTACCCCAATAACGTTGTGTTGCTTACACCGGTTTTAAAGGATTACGTTTTAGAGGAGCTTGCCGTCGCAGTCTGTGGCACAATCATTTAGTCTGTTCGACTGCTCACGGGAAAGGTAGTATTGTGAAACACTGCAGAAACGAACGACTTCCTTACTTTTGGTCCGACTGACCATTCTTCGTCAAATTTTCCCACAACCTCACTTGAGGATTTTTGCTGCTGGAAGTTACCTCAGAAACCCTGTTAACTCGTAACGTATTGAGCGAATCGCAAACAGAAAGAATGTAACACGGAACACAAACAAAACTGGCATACCTAATGCATGTTCAGACACAGCGAAGCATGAATGCTAAATGTGAGACAGTCAGAGGGCATGAGCCATAAAGTAATCGAACAACTAACAACAGGGCAATTCCAAACTACTCTTTCAAACATACTGCAGCCTTAGTGCACCACCACTTCCTAGACAATGCTGAAAAGAGAGCAAGAAAGAATATAATAAGTATGGGCCATAAAAAAGTGAATTTCACCAATCACAGTCTCGATTAAATTACCTTTCCCTTCTGATGTCTCCAGGACGGAAAAGAAGGAAATGGGAGAAATTCAATAACATATGAGATCGAAATTCATTGGAACGATTTTCCCATTCGCCAGAAAGCCAAATAATGACGAATCGACTCACTGCAGGACTTTGTTTCACAACAGCGATGAAATAACAGTCTTTATTCGGTTCCAGTAAAACCCCAACTTGCCTGGAGTGTCTGTTTGCGACTGTCTGCTTGGGAGGCGAGCACCATCATGACAGCGGAGACACATGGCAATATTTGGAACTTTCCCACGCCACAGTTAATTCGCCTGGAAGCTAACCAATTTTACTTTGGTTACAAACATCATCAATGCAGTAGGGATCGAAGCAGCATTTTAACAATGCTGCGGTAGTGGAGTTGATCAGCAGAAATGGGATTCGAACCAATGCCCATTTCAAAACTGGATCTGGCGCCATAGACTGCTCGACCACACTACCAGCCAGGCTCACTCCGCATTTTCTTGCATTTCCAATTGTTCTCCTGCATAACAACAGATGCAAAGTCACATTAAAGGCGTTCCAGTGTCCCTCTCCGACTCACACAACTGCTGGGATGTGCCCGGCTACAATCTCAATTTCGCAGCAGATAATGAAAGCCCATCAATCCAGACAAAAATCAATGGTAAGATGAGTCTATCTTCTCAGACCCTTTTCAGCTACAAATGTATCTGTGACTGCGCGACAATGTATGTTCGTTTATGATTTGATTAAATAACCATGAGCTGCTTGACATTACTTCAATTTCGATTCGTGCTTTGCTAAATGATTTCACACATTGCTCGAAACAGAGCAACTTTCACGTTTACACGGAACACGAAACACACCGGACTGCAGGGAAAATGCACAAAGCTGAGCAGGCCGTGTTCCACATCATACCGTGCAACATAATTTCAGTCACTGTGTCTGTTTTGCTGATTAAGAGTCTCAAAGAATGTTCTCCACACTAAAACCGAAGGTAGGATTGCAATCCAAGACCGACAGATCACATTGGGAGGATGCTCTGACCTCGGGACCAGTTCGAGATGCCACTTTCCTTGCCTTTTACTTTAACCATTCAATTTGCTGCAGAGAAGTTCACACCTGGACATGAGCCACATGGATATCAACTGAGTTGGAAACCTGTGTGGGAATCGACGTGAAGCGACTCAATAAATTTTGCTAATTTCCATGGTGTTTATTAGAAATGCAGTTTCTGTTCACGTCAATTTAAAAGGGAATTTCTGAACATAGTAACAGAAGTTACGACTCACCCCACCCCCACTCCGGGAGAGGTGCTAATTGCACTTGAGTGCTTTTTGTTCTCGATGTGAAGAGCTCTTACGCCTGAGTCACCTTCCAGTCTCTTGTTGCTGAGTGAATCACAAAGAAGGAATTTCACCAGAGCTGCAACTGCCTCACTTTCTCACTCGCCCTTCCCGTTTACAATTCCCTGCTCATCAGTGATTTAAAGAAAACCAAAAGGATGCGATGCCATTCTGTAGCCTCTCTGGCGATTCCTCCGTTTCAGTTCCAACATGGCTTAGATCTCGGGCCGCACCTTAATACTGGCGACGTTATGAAAGCACAAGTCCAAAGATTCTTCTGAGAGTTAGATTGCTGTTGCTGATCGAAAGAGTCACTAACGTGCGAACTGCTTCAAAACACGATTCAGCACCTGTGGTGCCAATTCTCGCATGTTGAATAACGACAGAGAGCTTCGAATGAGACCTTTCAGAGACGACTTTGGGGGACAGTTGACAGACAGAGTAGTTCAGGAATCCGTGGTGCGCTGTAACACCAGCGCATCAGCTTCTTCCCTGTCTTTGAACCGGTCCGCCTGTACAAGGAATGCAAATGCGGTACTGCTTTTCGTGGGAGGATCAGAACGCGGTAACTACACTCTCAAACAGAATGGAATATGATCAGAACCAGGTTGGAGAAAACCTTTACAATGCTTTGCACAGTAATTAAATGGAATTGCATTACATTTCACAACGAAATCTGATTTTTTCGAGCAATTTCGAAGGCAGTTTTTTCAGATGGAAAAGCAAGCAAGAAAGCTCCGTTCTTGCCCATGCAAAATGCTGCAGTTGAAGAACAAAACAGTTTCAGCGTGGGGACTTTTCGCGTGTTAGACGAACGTGATGACCACTACACTACAGAAACAAGCCTCAGCCCGCCTCGCTTCAGCTCTTTGGCAGCCAGCACTGAAAGTTGAAGCCATTCTACGTTTCACCTTTCTGTTTCCAACACCTCGTTGTTGTCCAGGGTAATTGACATCTTGAAAACGTAAAAAAAAACACGTAAAATTAATGACAAAATATACACAAGGATGTCTTATATGTTTGGACCGTAGTGTGAGGTGGAAATGGCTGGGAAAACTTTAATGGATGTGACATGATTTTATGCAAGTGTCGTAAACTGAGTTTTTTCGTGTTTTTCCCAAGCTGGGGCGAGTTGAAAACTCGAGAGCATAGGTTTAAGGTGAGTGGGCTAAAATTTAAAAAAGGACCTGAGGCACATTTCCCACACAGAAGGTTGTCCGTGTATGGAAGGAGTTACCAGAGGAAGTGGACGAGGCTATTTAACTCGGAAGATTGTAAAGTTAACCAGATGAGTTTCTAGATAGGAAGTTTTTATAGGGATAGGGGCCAATCGTTGGGAAGTGGGACTTGTTTAATTTTGGCTGTGTGGTCAGCATGGACGAGATGTACTGAAGACTCTGTTTCCGCGCTGTGCTCCCCAATAATGTACAGAAGGGAGGGCGAACAGCCGGAAATCGTGCTACATATTGGCACTAATGATAAGGCCAGAAAAAGGATTGACGATACAAAAAGTGATTTCAGGGAGTTAGCATGGAAACTGCAAAGCAGGACGAACAGAGTCGTGTTCTCTAGGTTACTACCGGTGCCACGCGACAGCAATGTGAGGAACAGGGAGCGGGCGCAGCTTAACACATGGCTGTGCAGCTGATGTAGAAGGGAGGGCTTCAGAGATGTAGATAATTGGGATGCCTTCTGGCGAAGGTGGACGTGTACAAGAAGAACGGGTTGCATCTGAACTGGAAGGGGACCAATGTACTGGGTGGAAGGTTTGCTCGAGTAGTTCAAGAGGGTTTAAAATAGTATGGCAGAGGAGTGGGAATCTGGCTGTATACCGGAGGTGAGAGTTGCTGCAGATGAGGCAATAGCAAGAAGTAGACCAGCTAGTGGGAAGGATATTCCTGGGAAGGAACCAAAGGATCAGATAAAGTGTGTTTACTTTAACGCAAGGACAATCAGCAATAAAAGTGATGAGCTTAGGGCATGGATCAGTATCTGGTATTATGATGTTATGGCCATAAGAGAGACATGGGTTTCTCAGGGGCGGGAATGGTTGCTGAATGTTCCAGGGTTAAGAGCATTTAAAAAAGAACAAGGAGGGAGGAAAAATAGGAGGGTGTGCAGCACAACTAATCAGAGGGGGTTACCATAGCTACAGAAGTTACCATTGTCGAGGAAGATCTTCCGACCGAGTCAGTTTGCGTGGAAATTAGGAACAGGAAGGGAGCAGTTACCTCGTTAGGGATTTACTACAGCCCCCCCCCCCCCCCCCCCCCCCACCCAATAGCAGCAGGGAGATTGAAGAAAGCATAGGTCGGCAGATTTTGGGAAAGTGTGGACATAGTAGGGTTGTTATAATAGGTGACTTTAACTTTCCTAGTATTGATTGGAACCTCCTTCGAGCAGAATTAATGGAAGGAGCTGTTTTTGTAAGGTGTATTCAACGGGTTTCCTAACTCAGTACGTTGACAGGCCGACGAGGGGAGAGGCCATTCTAGACTTGGTGCTCGGAAACGAGCCGGGGCAGGTATCAGATCTTGTGGTGGGAGGGCATTTTGATGATAGTGACCACAACTGCCTCATATTCTCCATAGCTATGGAGAAGTAGGGGATGAGGCAAAATGGCAGGATATTTAATTGAGGAAGAGGAAACTATGATGCAATTAGACATGAGTTAGGAAGCATGGACTGGCAGCAATTGTTCCATGGTAAAGGCACTGCAGACATGTGGAGAATGTTTAATGAACAGTTGTTCCGATTGATGAATAAATACGTCCCTCTGAAACAGGCAAGAAGTGGTAAGATAAAGGAACCTTGGATGACGAGAGTGGTGGAGCTTGTCGTCAAAAGGAAGAAGGTAGCTTACGTCAGGTGGAGGAAGCTAGGGTCAAGCTCAGCTCCAGAGGATTACAGACAGGCGAGGAAGGAGCTCAAAAATGATCTGAGGGGAACCAGGAGGGGGCACAAGAAAGGCTAGGCAGAACGGATTAGGGAGAACACAAAGACATTTTACATTTATGTGAGGAATACCAGAATGGTCAAAGAAAGAGTAGGGCCGATAGCATTGGGAACTTATTTGAGGAGTCTGAGGAGGTTGGGGAAGCTCTGCATGAGTTTTGTGCTTCTGTCTTTATGAAAGAAACGAATTTTGTATGAATGAAACCTTTGAAGAGCAGGTGTGCATGCTGAAATGGATAGAGATTGAGGAAGCTGATGTGCTGAAAATTTTGACAAACATTAAGATTGAATAGTCGCCAGGCCCGGACCAGATTTGTCCTCGGTTGCTTTGGGAAATGTGAAATGCGATTGTTTCGCCGCTTGCGAAGATCTTTTCATCCTCGCTCTCCTCTGGAGTGGTACCTGAGGACTGGAGAGAGGCAAATATAATTCCTCTCTTCAAAAAGGAAATAGGGTGATTCCCCGGCAATTACAGACCAGTAAGTCTGTCGTCTGTCGTCTTCAAGGTGTGAGAAAGGATTCTGAGGGATAGGATCTATGACCATTTGGAAGAGCATGGCCTGATTAAATGCAGTCAAAACGGCTTTGTGAGGTTCAGGTCATGCCTCACAAAACTTATCGGGTTCTTTGAGGATGTGACTCAAAAAGTTGATGAGGGCCGAGCTGTGGATGTGGTGCATATGGACTTCAGCAAGGCATTTGATAAGTTTCCCCATGGTAGGCTCATTCAGAAGGTCAGGAGGAATGGGATACAGGGAAACTTAGATGTCTAGATACAGAATGGCTGGCCAAAAGAAGACAACGAGTGGTAGTAGAAGGAAAATATTCTGTCTGGTTGTCAGTGGTGTGTGGTGTTCCACAAGGCTCTGTCGTTGGGCCTCTACTGTTTGTGATTTTTATTAATGACTTGGATGAGGGGATTGAAGGATGGGTCAGTAAGTTGGCAGACGCCACAAACGTTGGAGGTATCATTTACAGTATAGAGGGCTGTTGTAGGCTGCAGCAGGACATTGACAGAATGCAGAGATGGGCTGAGAGGTGGCAGATGGAGGCCAAACTGGATAAATGCGAGGTGATGCATGTTGGAAGGTCGAATTTGAAAGCTGAGTACAGGAATAAGGATAGGATTCTTGACAGTGTGGCCGAACAGAGAGATCTTGGTGTGCAGGTACATAGATCCCTTAAAATGGCCCCCCAAGAGGACAGGGTTGTTAAGAAAGCAGATGGTGTTTTGGCTTTCATGAACTGGGGGATTGAGTTGAAGAGACGTGAGACCTTGTTGCAGGTCTTTAAAACTTTGGTAAGACCGCACTTTGAATACTGTGTCCAGTTCTGGTCACCCTATTATAGGAAAGATGTGAATGCTTTGGAGAGGGTTCAGAGGAGATTTACCAGGATGCTGCCTGGATTGGAGGGCTTATCTTATGAAGAGATGTTGACTGAGCTCGGACTTTTTTCATTGGAGGAAAGGAGGAGGAGAGGGGACCTAATTGAAGTAGTCAAGATAAAGAGAGGCACAGATAGAGTCGATAGCCAGAGACTATTTCCCAGGGCAGAAATGGCTAACACGAGGGGTCATAGTATTCAGCTGGTTGGAGGAAAGTATAGAGGGGCTGTCAGAGGCGGGTTCTTTTCACAGAGATTTGGGAGAGCATGGAATGCGTTGCGAGTAGCAGTTGTGGAAGCAAGATAGTTGAGGACATTTGAGAGACTGCTGGACATGCATATGGTCACAGAAATTTGAGGGTGCAAAGATTAGGATTAATGGTCGCCACAACATCGTGGGCTGAAGGGCCTTTTCTGTGCTGTACTGTTCTATGTTCTATGTTTTAAATGTTATGTTGTTGCCTTGTTCTGGACTCCTTGTGCTAGCCAGACATTTCAGCACCATTAAAAGTACGTTACGCCCACAATTTCATAACGCTGGCATTTGCCAAGACAGTATAGTTCGCACAACATCGCTCTCTGACAATCTCATGTGCCTGAGATTTGAACAATCCCTGGTCGATGTTAATCAAAACTTCCCTCGTCTCATAACCTCAGATTTAACACGCCCCCCTTTGTATGTCATCATTATTAATTGATTTCTCACTGCATTACTTAAGTACACGTTGAGACGTAACAAAAATGAGAACAGCAGTCACCTACGTGACTGCGATTTGACCCAATGTTGCTGCAGCCAACCGATTCAGCTGTAAGTGAAATAGCCCACACCTTTCCTGTACCAGTAATGTGGTCAGTTTTCATGAGTTGAATTACATCCAGCATGATTTCAGAGGACACAATTTACTTGGATATAAAGACATGATGAAATACACGGGGGGTTGGGGGGTGGAATATGGTTAGAAAGGATATGGTCAGATTTCCCATGATACAAAATCATTAGAGACGACGGAAATGAGATTTACTGGGAGATAAAGCCACGAGTAAAGAAAAGAAAGGGTTTAATGGGATGGTGGAAAAGAGGAAGAATCACACAACACAAATCAGGAATGACTGAGTTGTGTCCTAATGGAGGTTTTCCAGCGGCTTTGAGGATGGTAAGGGTAAATAAGAGAAAATTTAGCTCGTTCAGGTGAATGCATAACTCGAGGTCAGAGCTTCAAAACCAGAAAGAAACGACGAAGAAGTTTGTAGCAGATAATTTTTATTCTGAGTTTTTGAAATCGGAAATGATTTTTCAGAAAGAAAAGAAAACATTTTAGAAGATGACTCCAGCATATTTGAAAGACCACATGCAGACACACAAGGAACGAATTTCACAGTGACAGGGATTCTGGGAATCCTGGATGGGGCGGCAAAAGTGACACACTCACAAATTGTTTAGCGTTCATCGGAAATAAATTGCATAACACCTGCAACAAAACATGTTAAGTGTAAGAAGAGCTGGTGGTGTTGAAAGGTGTACCAGCTGGTTCGACGTGAACCACTATGAATTGTTAATGTACTGAGCTGTTTGTTTTAGCTTTGCATTAAATGGAAGCCAGTTAGCTCAGTCCGCTGGCTAACTGGTTTATGGTATAGAGTGAGACTTACAACGTGGGATTAATTGTCGCACTCTTTCAGCTTGCCATAAGGAACATCATCTCCACCACCTATGTGATCTGTAATATAATTGTGACTCTAGTGAGTAGGAATGGACCTGTCGATGTCAAGCATCATTATCATTGCCATCTGTTGCCTTGAACATTTGGTCACAATGACCAGGAACGGGACTGAGTCGATTTAATACTCAATGATCTCCTCCCGAAAAATCCAGCGACAAGACTTGTCTTTATTCCTGTTGGACTCCTCTGTTCTGCCCAGTAGCAAAACCAATTGTCATAACTTTACCAGATTCACTGACAACATTCAGTCCACCCAAAGAGGTAAATCTAATTCCTTTCTAACGGTTTAATGAGCTGTGTGAGTTTGCAGCAAACAGGATTATATGAAACGAGCTTAACAACCTTTTCAATAATGTAATCCAGAGCAGTGTCAGAGATTGGAAAAGGTCATCAAGCTAAAATATCACCTGTTTCTCGATCCATAGATGGACAATCACCTGGGGAATATGTGCAGTTTTACGATTAATAATTGATACCTTTCCCAAAGGCTGAACAATCCCATAAATCAGAAACTGGAGTTTTAGAATAGACGCAGCTTCATTTGATATTATTCTTCAACTACGCTTCAGTCTGATTGTCCAATAATTCCTGATCATCGTCAGTAAAAGCAGCTTTACATAAGAATTGAAATTACAAAAACTGCGGTATTTTTACACGGTGATCGGTACCAAGCGCTGATCAGTTGCTCCACTGGAGCCGCTGGCAGCAAGCCTATAACTTGCCCGACTGGTATGGCGGGGACCTACGACGCGCCTGGTCTACTTTTGCTGTGGTTCTGAAATTAAAGCTAAGGCAGAAGAGGGTGAACTGATATGGACCTGCGACTTTTCGAGCATCAGGTTCAGGAAATGGGACACAGAATAATGATGCGCAAAATAGACTTGATTGAAAACTGGGTTTCTGTGTGTCGCTGCGTTGTTTACAGACAATGTTATATTATCATTGTCAAGGGGCTTCTCATTCGGTCTGCTTCAATTTAGCACAGAATTCGATTCAATGACACTTCACTAACTTCCTTCTGCAAGTTCCTACAGACAATATGAAACAAACTGCCCTCATCATCAATCTTCACCATGGCTTCATCAAAGGACATGTTGCACAGTTTTCACGAATAATGAAGATAGAAGAATGTTATGCAAGATGAAATTGAATTTCAGTTAAATTGTAAAGTGATAAGAATCCAGAGTAAGATACTGAATTTCCCAAATTCATGTTTATTACCGTGGCCAGTACTCTAGCCAGGCAAAGGGGAAATCTGTCCCTGAATCTCCAGTATCCACACGGCTGTTTGCTCCATGTGCCCAGTTGGAAACCTGTGTGAAGGAGCATGCAGTCAGAGAGAGCGCCTGGGAGAATCCTCCACTGTCTGATCTAAAGCTGCAACAGGAGCTGTGTATCCCAACTGTGAGAGCAGTGGGATAAAGGGGGTGGGGTGGGGGGGGGACCTTGGTATTCCGTGGTGTAGATTCACATTTGCCACCTCCTGTTATTGTTTAAAATCTCTGTCAGAAACAGCACAGGCTGAGAGGAATTGGGGGTGGGGGGGAGGCATTTAACCCGCCGACACTACCCCGCCATTTGATATCATTATGGCTGACCAAACACGTCAATGTCTTTTCCCAGCCCATCCACATCAACCTGTCGCCCAAAGGGAAAAAGACACTGAATAAACCGAAAAATTCTGCATAATGCTGGGGGGGAAGTATGTTTAGAGACAGTGGGCTTCTGCCGTGGGTTTTGTGAATGAGCAGCCGATTCGGGGCTGATCATGTTTCAAATGATATGATTCCCTTAAACCTCACCATCAAGAAAGTGAGGAATCTTCTCTGGTCAGTAGTAGGGACAAGAACTCCAGACAATGGGATCTGATGATGAATCAGCAGAACAATCGTTGATTCCGCTGAAATCTGAACTAAATTCCGATTCTGGTGGTACTTAAACCCACAAACTTTGAATCGCAATCTTAATGCAGTAGAGGCCCAACATGTCTTTCATTGTTCCACAGAGCTGCGCTAGGCTCCATTTTACTGCTCCCAAAGTCAATTTTTTCATTAAACATCTGTTTATCCTCGCCCCACTTTCCAGTACCTGGTCATTGTCCGTGCATGCTTTAGCTCCTCAAGTTTTCGGCTAAATACTCCTGAAGTGTTTTGATGACTCTTAACTTTTCCACACATTCAAACATTGAGTTCCAGACAAACAACGCTCTCAGGATGTAAACATTCTTCCTAAATCTTCTCTGAACATCCTCTTTCCAGAGTTTTATCTATATCCCAGGTTATTAACCTTTCCCATAAGAAGTTTATTCCTGTCACATGTATCTATCCCCTTTCTGTGCACGTTAATCAATTCCTCTATAGGTTTCTCCACTCTCAGATAAAGAGCCCCAGTCGAGCTCATCTATCTTTGCAGTGGCGAGAGTGTAGTACTTTAAAAGCACAGCATGTCAGGAAGCATCCGAGGAGCAGGATAATCGATGTTTTGGTCATAAGCCCTTTATCAGAAATGAGACTTTGCATTTGGGGTTGAGGGAGGGGAATGGGTTTGGTTGTCAGGTAGCTGAGAAAGCGATAGGTGGATGAAGGTGAGGGAGAATGTGATAATTAAAAGGAGGGATTTATGGCTTGGTCCAGAGAGCAGTGCCTATTTGGAGGCATTGAACTGGGATAATGTGTGGAGGTGAAATGAGGAAGCTGTTGAAATATACATTATCCCGTGTGGTTGCAGGGTCCGAAGGTGGAATATGAGATAGTCTGCCTCCATGCATCGGTCGGTAATAGAATGCCGGTGGCTTGTGCCCGAAGAATCGATTTTCCTGCTCCTCAGATGCTGTCCGACGTGCTGTGCTTTTCCAGCACTACACTCTCGACTCTGAGGTCCAGCACCTGCAGCCCTCACTTTCGTTTATCTTCACAGGGGTAATGGTCGAGCTCAGGCACCACCTTGGTAAATCTCGTCTGACCACTCTCCAGTGCAAAGACACGTTTCCTGAAGGCTGCCGATCAGAACAGAACAAAATTATCCAAAGAAAAGCAAAAATATCTGAACAAAACCAGCAGGTCTCGTGTATCTCGGGAGAAATTTTCGAGCCAGACGATCCGCCTTTGGAACGAATGGCATGTGTAGGTGGTTCAGGAACGTGAAAGAAGTTGGACAGGGTCTAAAATGATTGAACTCGATGTTGGGTACGGAAGATTGAATGGTTTCTCAGCAGGAAATTAAGGCTCGCTCTTCCAACTTGTGCTGTGCTTTGCGGGAGCTCTGCAGCACAACAAACTGAAATGGAGGCATGGCAACACAGTGGGATGTTGCAGTGACAGGAACCTGGAAGCTTAGGGTCTTTCTTTTGCTTGCAGACAGAACGTAGGTTTACCCACGTTTTTCACCCGCTCTGTTTTTCTCTCCACAGTCTCGACGAAATCACACTGTGAGCAGGAATTGCAGTTTGCTAAATTGAGTGATGGGCAGACAAATCACTGGAACCTTACACAGTGAGGGGAGACATCGTAAACGAGCAACATTATACCTTCTGGGATTTCATGTAATGGTGCCAGATGGGGAAGTGCTGGGGGTCAAGGAGGGGTGGACGATGGTATACAGAAAGCAATTGTCCTGCATAATGCTGGTATTCAGTGGTATGGACCAGTGGGAAAGGGCAGTATAATGTATATCTTCCTGAGCTACCTGCTATACGTAAACACCTCACTATGGATCAAAAGTATCTAATGATTTTCATTCCAACACCGACACTAGGTACAGCTTGCATAATTCACGTGTTTGCACTGTCACTGTCACTCTATCTCCCCGGGAGCAATAGTACTCCCACACGCTGATTCAAATAGCACAGTTTTTCCTGTGACATGTTCCTTCCAGAATGGGGGAACAGGTATTAATAACCAGTACTTTAAATGGATCATCTGATTTGCTCAATAACAATCACGTAACTATCCACTTCCTTTTCAAATCATTTGACCCACAGCCTTGTATGTCTTGGCATCACAAATTCACATTTGCATACGTCGAAAACTTATATGGATTTCTGCCTCTCCATTCCTTGCATACACTGTGTTCCACATTTCAACCACCCACTATCTGAAAACGTTTTTCCACGCATTCACTGTAATCTTTCCGCCTATGACCTTAAATCGATGGCCCCCTATGATCGAAATCTCCGTCAAAATGTAACATGTATTTGAGTAATATATCCATATCCCTCAGTACTTTGTACATCTTAATTATACCCCCCCCCATCTCCTCTGCTGTAAGAAAAACAACTCCAGTTTATCCAGTCTCTCTTCTTCAGCACGGACAATATCTTGGCAATTCTCACCTGCATAACTACACCCAATAGTCTCGCTAGAGCCGAATGAACAAGTGAAATAAATGATGTGGAAGTCGACAGAAACTGGTGTTTTTTGAATAAAGTTTCTTTTCCTCAATGCTGCCCTATGCCCTTTTCCTATGCCTGATGTTTCAATAATCGCTAGTCCATGCCAGTAGAAGTTGCGACATGAGGATTGATCTCACAACCACGGTATCGAAATGGATCAACTGGTTTGAACGCCCCAATGGTAAGACTTGGGCACGGTCACCCAGGAATAATGAGCACAGCAGCACAGACTGAACGAAGTCAATGTGAAAGTGATTGTAAGAGACATGGGAGGGGAGCAATAGACAATAGGTGCAGGTTTTGGCCATTTTGCCCTTCGAGCCAGCACCACCATTCATTATGATCATGGCTGATGATCTTCAATCAGTATCCCGTTCCTGCTTTATCTCCATCTCCTTGATTCCACTATCCTTAAGAGCTGTATTCAACTCTTTTTTGAAAGTATCCAGAGACTTGGCCCCACAGCCTTCTGGGGCAGAGCATTCCACAAATCCACCACTCTCTGAGTGAAAAACGTTCTCCTCAACTCTGTTCTAAATGGCCTACCCCATATTTTTAAACCGCTTTCTCTGATTCTGGACTCACCCATCAGCAGAAACATGTTTCCTGCCTCCAGAGTGTCCAATCCTTTAATAATCTTATATGTCTCAATCAGATCCCCTCCCAGTCTTCTAAACTCAAGTCTATACAAGCCCAGTTGCTCCAGTCATTCAACATAAGATAGTCCCGCCTTTCCGGGAATTGACCTCGTGAACCTACGCTGCACTCCCTCACTAGCCAGAACGTCTTTCCTCAAATTTCGAGACCAAAACTGCGCACAATATTCCAAGTGCAGTCTCACCAGGGCCCTGTACAGCTGCAGAAGAACCTCTTTGCTTCTATTCTGAATTCCTCTTGTTATGAAGGCCAGCATGCTATTAGCTGTCTTCACTGCCTGCTGTACCTGCATGCTTGTTGTCATTGACTGATATACAAGAACACCTAGATCTCGTTGTACTACCACTTTACCTAACTTGACTCCATTTAGGTAGTAATCTGCCTTCCTCTTCTTGCCACCAAAGTGAATAACCGCACATTTATCCACATTAAAATGCATCTGCCATGCATCTGTCCACTCACCTAGCCTGTCCAGGTCACCCTGCAATCTCCTGAAATCCACCTTACAGTTCACCCTGCCACCCAGCTTTATATCAACAGCAAATTTGCTTATACTACTTTAATTACCATCATCTATATCATTAATGTACATTGTAAAAAGCTGCGGTCCCAGTACTGATCCCTGTGATACCTCAATGTTAACCGTCTGCCATTCAGAAAGAGAGCCGTTTATCACTCCTCTTTGTTTTCAGTCAGCCAACCAATTTTCAATCCAAGTCAGTATTTTGCCCCCAATACCATGCGCCCTAATTTTACTCACTAACCTTAAAAGAGGAAAGTGATTGCGGAAGGGAGGGAATTCTCCGAGAATGGATGTGTCTGAATCCTGATATATGACTAGAAGAGGTGTGTGTGTGTGTGTGTGTGTGTGTATGTATGTGTGTGTGTGTGTGTGTGTGTGTGTGTGTGTGTGTGTGTGTGTGTGTGTGTGTGTGTGTGTGTGACAGAGAGAGAGAGAGAGAGGGGGGGGGATTTGATGGGAAAAAACGCATAATCCCAGGCAATGCTTTCATGTAAAATCAATTAATTTCTTTCTGTGTTTCTTCAGCATGAGTCACATGGACTAAAATGCACTGACTATGATTCGAACGAGCTTACTGCGGCCGCAATGCAGAATATTTTAACATTCAAACCATCACTGAGTCATGCATAGACACGCGTTTAAAAACAGCAATGTTTAGAGAGACGGAGGATGTGTTAGGAAGAGTAGCAGATACAAAACAGGAATATTAGGCGAGCGATAGCAGACATATGGGGATACAGAATTAGCTGAAATTTGAATTCGCTATCCTCAGACGCTGTGGTGGTTCCATCAAGTACTGCATGTTGAAGACTGACTTTGATAGATTTCTAGGGAAATAAAGGGTCATGGGATAGTGTGGGATATTGGTGCAACGTATGTTTCAATAACAATGTGTTCTTAACAATGTGTTAACAACAATTTCCTGGAACCAGAATCAGACAAATTTTGTTTCACTGCCGCGAATACCTAACCAGAAGTGGCTGTGGAAATGAGCACGTGAAGCTATTCTGGTGCACCAATGACATGATTGGTTAAGGCCCGGTCATAGAGTCATAGAGATATATAGCAGGGAAGCAGACTCTTCGGTCCATGCCGACCAGATATCTCAACTCTATCTAGTCCCACTTGCCAGCACCCGGCCCATATTCCTCCAAACCCTTCCTACTCATAAACCCATCGGAATGTCTCTTAAATGTGACAATTGTACCAGCCTCCACCACTTCCTCTGGCATTTCATTCCATACACGCACCACGTTCTGTATGAAAAAACTAGCCCCTTAGGTCTATTTTATATCTTTCCATTCTCAAACTAAATCTATGCCCTCTAGTTCTCGACTCCCCGACCCCAAGGGAAAAGACTTTGTCTATTTATCCAAGTGCATGAAATGCTGCGGCTGGGAGTGCTTCTAGTCAAATGTGGTGTGGAAGGGCATATTGGTCTCAATTCATTGTATTATTAACCTCTACTGAGGATTGTCTCAGAGGGAGCGTACTGGAGCCTTCAGTGAGAGGTCGATGAATCGAAAGCATTCTCAGAGATTTTCCTGAACAAAGCGGTATTTTGTTATTTTGACAATAAGAACTGCTTTTGCTCACATCGTCTCCACATCAGTCTCTTGCTCCAGTAAACACTCAATCCAGCGTACATTGCTTCCATTCCAACACAGAAACCCAGCCTCTTCTCTCTCCATTTGGGATAATCTGAATTTACAGTGTCATTCTTTGAATGTAGAAATGCAGTCGGGAGTTGTCAGTGCAGCGGCGATATATTGGGCTAGTAATCTTTGGAGACTGGAACGTGGCAGCTGCTGTTATTTAAATTCGATGAATAAAATCTGGAAAATTAATTTAATCTCAGGTACAGAGACAATAACTTTAGTTTACTGAATAGTCATTCATTCATGTCCCTTCGAAAGGGAAATCTGCCAACCATAACGAGTCCTGTCAAAATGTGACTCCAGACCCACAACAACGTGATTCACCCATGAATGTCCTCTGACTCAGTTCAAGGTGAATTAAGAATAAACAACAAATTCTCTTCAGACCAATGTTAACAACATTCCGTGGGAGACTAAGGAAGAACAAAAATAAACGGACAACGGGTAAAATGAGAATAGTGTCCGTGTGGACTCGAATTCAACTGATTACCAAACTAAATAAACAAAATGATACCCATAGCACCAAGAAGTCAGGGCCATGGGGTGTGTGCAGGAAGGGATTTAATTACCCGCTGAGGTGTCAACTCACTTACTCAGTCACAATGCGCACAGGTCATTCATCACTTCCATATGTGAGAAGTGATCACTCAGGGGATCAACTGATAGAGTCAGCAGCAATTTTACAAATGATAGCAGGAGTTCTATTCTGCTATTATTGCAACTGTTTATCCCAACCAGCAATGAACCATGTTGGGATGCCTGTTTCCAGTCGAGTTCCACTGTTTTCTGATGTAGAACAATGATTTAGACTTAGTTGTAGGAGCCATGATGCAGAAGTTTGCTGATGATGCAACAATTGGTCGTGTAGTTGACTACGACGAAGAATGTCAGAGACTGCAGTGATGTCTCAATCAGGTGGAATGGAAAATGGCGAATGGAGCTGAATCCAGACAAATGAGTGTTAACGAAATTGGGGAGATGAAACATAACAGTGAGTATTCTGTGTGATGTAGACAGACAAAGAGATCTTGGAGTGGACATTCATGATCGCTGAAGGTCAATGGACAGGGGAATCAGTTGGTCGGAAGTGCATACTGTAGATGCTAGAGATCAGAGTCAAGATTAGAGTGGTGCTGAAGAAGCACATCAGGTCAGGCAGCATTCGAGAAAATCACATCCGCTGACATTTTCACCACCTTTCAATTGACCCCACAACCAGGGATATATTTCTGGCCACATACCTAGCCCCTTTCCTAAAATAACTTTCCCTCCACGAGTACCTAATCAAGTACACGCCCTCCAATGTCCCAACATTTCTTCCCATCACCTTCCTCTGCCACTGCATGAATTGCAAAACCTGCGCCCACATCTTCCCCCTCACCTCGTCTCAAGGCTCCAATGGAGCCTTCCACATCCATCAAAGTGTTACCTGCACTTCCTCACATGCCATTTCTTCTATCTGCTACTTCCGATGCGGTCACCTCTAAATTGGGGAGATCGGATGTCTTCAGACAGAGCACTTCAGATAACATCTCCAGGACACCTGCAAGAATCAACTCCACTGCCTCATGGCCAAATATTTCAACTCCCCCTCCCACTCTCCCGAGGATATGCAGTTCCTGGGCCACCTCCATTGCCAATCTCTCACCACCCAACGCCTGGAGGAAGAACGCCTCGCCTTCTTTCTCGGGACAGTTCAACCCCATGACATCAATGTGGACTTCATCAGTTTCCTCATTCCCACTCCCCCACCTTACCCAAGTTCTAATCTTCCAGCTCTGTACCATCTTCCTGACCTGTCCAACCTGTGTATTTTCATTCCCACCTATCCACCCCAACCTCCTCCCTGACATTTCACCTTCACCCCCCACCACATTCAACCTACTGCACTCTAAGCTACCTTCTTCACAGTCCCACCCCCTCCCATTTATCTCTGCACCCCATAGGCTCCCAGTCTAATTCCTGATGAAGGGCTTTTGCCTGAAACGTTGATTTCTCCTCAGATGTTGCTGGACATGTTGTGCTTCTCCAGCACCACTTTCATCTTGAGGGCAATCAGTTGATTGAGAGGGTTTTCAGATACTTTCTATTGTTGACCCCAGGCTGTAAATGATAGTAGAACTTTAGCAACGACCAGTTTGGGAAATAGCTACAGGACTGAGCGCAAATCTAGTCACTGCATCAATCAACATGTCTTAAATGTTAACATTAAAAGATGGAGGGCTGAAGTATGCAACTTTGCCATTAAGACTGCTTCACCACGCAATGTGTTTATCACTGATTCCTTTCCACGTAAGGGTGCTGTGGTCCATGGAGGGGAACTTGCAAATGGTGGCGTTGCTTGGCATCTTTCAACCTTGTTCTTATAGTCAGTACACCTGTTGAGCTTTGAAGGTTCTATCAAAAATGCACGGATGACTTACTCCAGTGCATCGAGTAGTTGGTGAACCTTGCTGCAATTGTGACTTAGCGGTGAAGAGAATAAACATTCAGGTATTGAAGAGGGTACAATCAAGTGACTGCATTGTCGTGGACGGTGCCCAGTTCCTTAAGTGTTATTGAAGTTAAACCCATCGAGGCAAAAGGAGACAGTTATATTCCACGTCTCATTTGTGCCTTGCAAACGATGTAGGATTCACGGAGACTGGAGTTGAGTTTATAATCAAAAACTGTCTACCAACGGACATGTTTTTGTTGTCAAAGTGTTTCTATGGACAACCTCAATCCGTTTTTCCTAAGTTGTAGCTCCGTGGACGATTACACAGGGGAACAAGCAGAAGTAAAGCCATTGAATGTCAATGGGATATGATTAGGTACTCATTTACCAGAGTTATCATTACTGTATTTGGTCTTTGTGTGGTTTTTAGTCGCTAGCTGATTTCAAGTTTCAATTCCAGTCTGTGCTTGAAATTTCAAAAGTTGCCTCACATAATTTTTTCCACCTGCCTTAATAATATGTCTGGACGCTGCAGGGGACAGCAGAGATTTACAGACGTGTTGCTAACTCTGTATAAAATGGAGCTTCGTGGAATGATTGGTTAGGCTGTGATTATTTCCGTGAAACAAAGGAGACGGAGTGGAGCTCTATAATCACATAATACTATTTATAAACGTTCAATATTCATGGGATCTTGACTGGGTAGATACAGGCAGGTGGTTTACCCTCTAGTATAAAGAGAGCACCAGAGGGCATGAACTCAGAATTAGATGTTGCCTATTTTTTCAGAAATGTGTAGTAATTTCTTTGCTCAGGGGCCAGTGAATGGGTGGAACTCCTTACCAAAACTGTTGTTGAGACTGAGTTGGTGTGTTTTTTCAAACTGCGCCAGATAGATATTTAACCATGAAGACGATGAAGCTTTGTTGGGGTAAGGCAGGGGAATGGAATTGAGGATTATCACATCAGCCATGAGTTCGTTGAATGGTGGAGCAGACTCGATGGGCTGAATGGCTGGCTTCCAATCCTACATCATTTGGTGTAACACATCATTTTATTGATAAATTTAGAATTCTGAGGGGATTGGATGAAGTGATCGAAAAGGTTTACAAGCTTATCATACAGATCGGGAACTAGGCTCATAAGCTCATGGAGAACAAATGCCATGTGGCCTGGAGACAACAAATGGCACTGGGCATTCCATAGATGGGTATGTGCAGAAGTTGTGGTTACTAAAGAAAATTGGTGGATCTTATATTGTTGCCAACTTGGTGATCACATTGGATGATGGATCACGTTATGATTCACACAGCAAAAGGTTGTGAAAGAATGAAAGTTTCGTTTCATTTATCCCACTGGATAAACTATTGGACCCGATCGCTCCTTATTTGTTTCACTTTCGTTCGATGTAAATTCATAGAAAGTCACGATGGAATGAAAGGAGGAAAGAAACGTTGCACTTACTTTCATTATCCAAATTTAACTTACAACAGAAACAAATTGCTTTATTTCAACTTTGATGAGGGATTGATTTATCTCAAATCTCCGGTGCAATGAAGGACAAGAGCAAGATTCTCCATCCAATATATATTAAAGATGCGAGGCACGAAGGGAAACCACAGCTGCGTTTGATAGAAGTAACAGCCAGAGTAGGAATCAAATCCACACAAGCACAATGAAAGACCAACCCGTTGCCTTAACCTCTGGGCCACTTCAGCCCATTGCAAAGGGGCTCGCATGTGACCACATCAAGATTACATATGGTGCACCTAGGGAATAAGAAATTCCCTGAATCAAATGTACACCATGATGTTTCTGTCTTCAACGAAATAATAATACCAGCAAAATCCAAGGAATTGACCTCGTCCTTGGAAGGAATACCTGTTCTTGATTCATTCCGAGTCGGAACTGTCTCAGAATGAACCAGCAAACAAGAAATTTCCGTCACATTCACACACACATTTAGTCTTGACGCATGAATTCTTCAGACAGATTCTCACGCATTTGACGAAGTATATATGGAGAGAGAAGTGAAGGTGATGTTTTAGCTCAATGGTCTTTCTCATATGGCTGAACCTGAACTGGGTAAAATTCCCGGAAATGCTGTTTTGTTCGTTTCATTTTATTTATTTTGCTGCAACCTCACTCTGTTCATTGCAATGATCGGAAGTGAATTGGATTTATATCATTGGAACGATTACGTTGTATTCAATTTTGCTCCTTATTTATTTCAGCTTAAAGAAAATATTGATGAGAAAAACAGAAGGTTAAAGTACAAAACAAGATGCCAGTTTTGTTGCTCAGTCACTTTGGCAGATTTCAGTTGGTATCAAATGAACCCAACATTATGGCGATTGTCCTCCTATCTTTAAGCCATGGGATTAAAGCAGGAAATCGAGCTCCAAGAGTCGGGTCACTTCCTATTCATTATGGAATATGTTTCCTTGACAATATACAAAATATACTCAATTCCATTTATAATGCTTCATATGGAATATTAATGGAAATGTTTCAAAACTCTGAGTTTCTTTTGTTGAATCTTATTCAGCTGCATATGTTTCCGATATTTCTTTACATCTAAAGTTGTCCAAATTAGACATTGTTTCCTCGCACCTTCCAACGCCCACACCCCACTTTTACACTTTTACCTGGCCACAGGCTGTCTCACTCCTGCTGAAACTCAGTGCTTGTGTGTCTCTAAATGTGCCTTTCCAAATATTTAGGATTCGGATTCTCTGAGTGACAGAAATTCTGCTCCAATTATTTCTTTGTCCTACATTGATGGTTTTCGAAATTGAAAGAGTGAATTTACCACCTATTTACTCTGTCCAAACCTCAAATACTCTGGAAAACTTCCGTTCCGTTTTCCTTGGTTCAGTTTCAAATTTTCCAAACCACAAATAAATAAAATCCCATCCCCAATAAACGCCGTCAGCATTGTCTTTAATGTCTTAGCAGCCCAGTAAACGGTGGCAATGTCCTATCCGATAGAATCACAGATTCCCTACAATGCAGAAAGTACAATTCAGCCAATCGAGTCTGTAGGGTCACTCTGAACAGCATGTCAACCAGACCCAGCTCCCGTCTCTATCCCTGCAGGCCTCTGGCTTGTGATTTCAAATAAACCTACTGGTATAAAACCTGGCATCGTGTGACTGCTGACCTTATCACTGCGTTACTCGTGGCTAATTCACTTAACTTACTGAATTCACTCCCTGGACACATCAACGCAATTTAACATGATAAAACCACCTAACCTACAGACTTAACAGCAGTGTGAACCACTGAGCAGATGTACCATCACATTGAGCACCATCTGTATCACATTTAATGGCTTTACACACTGGTAACTCAGCCTAGTGAAAGCAAGCTGCGCCCATCAATCCGAATTCAATGCATCCAAACGCGGTTCTGCGCTGTACAACCACATTAGTGCTGCTGGAAATGTTTCTGCCCTCATATCTGAATGGGTTTACCTTGCTTTCGTCCTCAGATTCCTGATTTAAATAAACGTATCAGTCAGGAACAACTCTATATAATGGTTTTCATTGCAAAACAAACGCCATGTGCAGTTTGCAGAAGTTATGTGTTTGCACTTTCACTGACACCCTCTCTCCCCAGGAGCTGCAGTCCTTCCCCAGCTGATTCAGGCAGCACTGTCCTTGCAGTGACATGTCCCATCGAGAATGGAAGGCCAAGCATGAATAACCTTCAGTGGGGAACAGAGCAACAGATTTAAAACATTTATAATGCCCCCAGTGGAGAATTGAGCCCTGTGACAGGCGGGGACACTAACTACGATACTGTGGAGGACAACACATTGAAGGAGGCCCTTCAGCCCGTTGTGGCCGCATTTGTCCAACACAACTGCTTAACGACCTGAATCAAATTTCCGTCATTTAGCCCATAGTCTTATATGTCTTGGCATCACAAATACATATCTGATTTTTTTTCTCAGGTTATAAGAGTTTCCGCCTCTCTGACCGTTTCCGCAAATCTACTCAAACCTTTCTGCCTTTCCTGAAATCTCTTGACCCCAGTGTTCGATCCCTCCATCAATAACAAACGCTTCTTTCAGTCTATCCTATGCATATCCCTCATTGTTGTGTACATCTCAGTCATGTCCTCTCCAATCCACTCTGCTCGGCGACAAACAACCCCAGTCTGTCCAATCTCTCCTCATAACTGAAACTCTTCAGCCCAGACAATATCCCATTGAATCTCTCCTGCAACGTTGCCAGTGCGATCACATCATTGCTATACTGTGAATTGCAGAACTGCACACAGTAATCTAGCTAGAGCCGGATTAACTTTTTTTTCTATATTCTGTTACAGTATGAGGGCGTCGCTGGCTTGGCAGGATTGATTGCGATCCCTAATTGCACAGCGGGCAGTTGAGACTCAACCGTATTGCAATGAGTCTGGAGTCACATCGAGGCCCGACCAGATAAGATTGACAGGTTCCTTTCTCAAAGGACGTCAGTGAATCCGATGTTTTTTTTTTCAACAATTGACCATGAATTCATAGGTGTTATTAGATTCGTAATTCCAAATATTCATTGAATCTCAATTCTAACACCTGGCATGGTTGGAGTCAAACCCAGGTCCCTCGTTCATTTGCTTGGTATCTGAGTTGACAGTCCAGTGGTAATAGTGTTCAACCATTGCAGAAAACCCGCAAAACTAATCTTTCCCAATGAAGTCGCTTTCTCTAGATATTGTCCTGTGTCATTTTCCTGAGCTTGACCCCCAATAATCGCAAGTCCATATCAGTAAAAGCTGCTACCTGAGGACTGGCCTCACAACAGCGGGAACCAAATGGATCAACTGGTCCGCAGGTTCCGATTGTGGGGTTGGGGCAGGTTCACCCAGCAACAGTGACCGCAGCAGCACAGACTGAATGGTATCAACGTGAGAGTCAGTGTCAGATTCTGCAGTGCCTTAATGAAATAGGAAATGACTCCACAACCACATGACGAAAGAGCAGCGCTCCGAAAACTACTGCTCAGTTAAACCTGTTAGACTCGAACCTGGTGTTGTATGATTTTTAACTTTGTACACCATAGTCCAACACCGGCATCTCTAAATCAATGAAATGGGGGTGTGGGACGGAAAGTTCAGTTAGTGATCGAAGGAGGGAGAGAAATCTCTGAGAACGGGAAGATTTGAATTCTGAGATATGAAACACAGAGATGTGAGCGAGCAGAATTTGAAGGGAAAAGACCATCAACATGGAGAAATTTACCATGTTAAATCAACCGATTCTTTTGTGTTTCACAAAGACTGGTGCAGATAGAGCAATTACTGCAGTGACTCGGTTTCGAAAGTCACAACGCAGAGTATTAACTATTATACGATCACGGCATCCACAGACGAACCCACTGACAATGAGCAATAAGTATAGTATCATAGGAAATTTTAGGCAGCGCACCAAATGCACAACATCAGTGCTAAGCGAACAGTGGCAGATATGTGGGAACTCAGGATGGCTGACCGTTTAATATCGGTTCCCCCACAGGCTGTGGTGATTCCATCATTAATATGCTGAAGGCTGAGATGAATAGATTTCTCCAAAACATCAAAGACTCCGGGGACAGTCCAGGTTTTGTTGAAATGTATGCTGCAATCGCAATGCAGTTTAACATCGGCCACTTCACCAGTTTCCCCACAGGCTGTGGTGATTCCATCATTAATATGCTGAGGGCTGAGATGAATAGATTTCTCCAAAACATCAAAGACTCCAGGGACAGTGCAGGTTTTGTTGAAATGTATGCAGCAATCGCAATGCAGTTTAACATCGGCCACTTCACCAGTTTCCCCACAGGCTGTGGTGATTCCATCATTAATATGCTGAAGGCTGAGATGAATAGATTTCTCCAAAACATCAAAGACTCCGGGGACAGTGCAGGTTTTGTTGAAATGTATGCAGCAATCGCAATGCAGTTTAACATCGGCCACTTCACCAGTTTCCCCCCACAAGGCAGTAACCACTGCTGCCACATAGTCCCAATTCCCAGCCCCAAAATCAAAGGAACTGAATGGCGCAGTCGTGAAGATCCAACTGGGAGTCGAGATGGGAATGAGGTCACACAGATAATCCAGGGCTCCAGTGACACAATCGATGAATGCACATGACTTCTATGACTGTTAAGAGGCGCAAGCAATTCCGCGGTTGTGACTGCTCCTGGTCAAATGCGGGGCAGAAGGGATTTTTTTTCCCGTTTATAGCAATCTACAGTGCATCTTGCTGAGACAGCTGAGTGCCACAACTGGAGCGTCGGCGGCTGGTTTCAAGTTTGAACTTGCTTCACTGTCACCCACTTCCCTGGAATGAATTGCTTCCACCATTTTCATTTTCAATTCTTTAATATCTCCCTGCAGTCTGCGGCTTTCTTCCTCATGGATAATTGCATGACTAACTGTTGTATGATCTGCACACTGCTAAATCACGGCCACTACAAGTAAGTATGAATTATTGATTATTTTGAGAAAACAGTGGAACTCACTGCAGGTATGCTTCATAGGTTTGCAGACGACGCCAGAATTGTAGACAGTGAGGAAGATTATCTAAGAGTCAAAAGGATCTAATGAGTCGTTGTTCTGAAAAATGTAACATGAAGTTCAATCTGGATAAATGCAAGATATTGCATTTCAGTAGACCACCATGAGTAGGGCCTTGCATAGTGTTGGAGAACACGGAAACTCGGGGTGCAGGTGCATAATTCCTTGTAGTTTGCATCATTTACAGACAAGATGGTTCAAAGGCATTTAACATACTTCCCTTCGTTGTTCAGTCCTTTGTGTATAGTAGTTGGAACGTTATGTGAAGCTTTGCAGGACATTGATGAGACCTCTTCTGGAATATTATGTCGCCCAGTTGTAGGAATGATATTATTCAACTGGAGCAGGTTTGGAAAAGTATGCGCGCATGTTGCCGTGTGTGGAAGGTTTGAGTTACAATGAAAGGCTGGAGAGGCTGAGACCATTTTCAGATTCGAGATCGGGGTGCTGGAAAACCACAACAGGTAAAGCTGCATCCGAGGAGCAGGAGAATTTTTTTTTCGCGCAAGTGTCGTTCATCAGGCTCTTCCCCGAAACGTCGATTCTCCTGCTCCTCAGATGCTGCCTGACCTGCTGTGCCTTCCCAGCACAACACTCTCGACGATGATCTCTCATCTGCAGTTCTTACTTTCTGCTAGTTGAGACTGTTTTCACTCTGGGTTAGAGGTTTGAACGGCGACCTGACAGAAGTTTATGAATTATTAGAGGCAAGTTAGAGTTAGCGACAGCTGCCTTTTCCCGGGATGGGTATTTCAAGGCGAGAGGTCATATGTTTAAGATGAAAAGAGAAAGATTTTTTTTAAATCATGTGAGGCATTGTTTTAGGGAACGTGTTTTACGTGTGCAATTAACTTGCTGAGGAAGTGATGGATGAGCGTACGTTTGCAACATTTAAAGCACAAATGGATCCATACAAGAATGGCAAAGTGAGATTTTTAAAATAAATTATTCATGCCTAGTACATCAGTTATTTCCAAGAGGACATTTAAGAGTCACCCACGGTATTGTCCATCTGGAGTCTCATGTGGGACAGAGCAGATGTATATGACAGTTGGCTTGCCGAACTGGCATGGGTGAATCAGATGGGATTTTCCACAGAACTGATTGAGGTCATCACGAGACTCTTCAATTCTAGGTGTTTATTGAAATCACAATCCACCATCTGTCCTGCCTGGACCTGAACCCTTTGTCCCCAAAATATTACCTGGGTTTTTGGATTAACAACGCAGTAATGAAACTACAAGAGCATTATCACTACTCAGCGGGTACAGGAGGAGGCAGATGGGACTTGATTAGTTTGGCAGTATGTTCAGCATGGATTAGTTGGACTGACGTGCCTGTTTTCATGTTGTATGACTCTCTGACTGACTCTATGGAACAAATAGATGTTTGGGATTAACAGCAGCATTGACAGCATAATCGAACACCTGATGGGATATGTAATCCTGCTGGCGTCTCCGGAGGTTGTTTTGCTCAGTGATCCCTTCCCACACACGGGACTGGTGAACGGACTCTCCCCAGTGTTACTGATTAAATGAGTTTCCATTTCTGTGGTTAATTGAATCCCTTCCTGCAGTTCCCACATTGCCCTGCTTTCTCTGTGGTATCGGCGTTCTTTTTTCTAACCAGGGTGAACGATGCTTTCAAATTGTGTCCACACAGATACAAATCCCGTTTTCCATGTTGTGAATGTGTTTTCATTCTTTTTCGTTCACCCACAGGGTGGGAGTATTACTGATCAGGACAACATTTAGTCTTTGCCCTTCGTTCGTTGCTGCGTCGCTGCACCACAAACCCGGGTGTGATCCCAGGCCCGGGTCTCTGTCTGTGGGCAGTCTGCACATTGTCTGCGTGTTTGTATTTTTATTTCTCCCTCTGACCAAAGATGTGCCAGTTACAGGGATCAACACAGGAAATGCCGGCTTATGGGATAGGGAATACCGAGGGGTCTGGTGGGATGCGATTTGAATGAATGTGTGGACTGGAAGGGCCGACTAGCCTGCTTCCGCACACGATGGGGATTCCTGAATTAAGGGTCAGCTCATGTTTTTTTCTGGTCCTGGAGTCTCTCGTAGGCAGGACTGGGTGAAGATGGTAGAATCCCTTGCATAAAGGACATCAATGAATGGGATTGCAGGAAATTAAAGTCATGATCTCTGTTCCTGAGGTCAGGCTTGCATTTTAGGTTTTATTCGGCGAACTTAAACATCACCCTTTCCGTGTTCCAGTAGCAAAGGATGACTAGTTTAAAATATCACTCCAACACCACCTTCTCCAGGTTGAAGTCTTGACTGTGTGGAAGAAACTGATATGGAGCTGATGCCAGCAAATGTAGCTGCCAACGCCAGTGTCGGAAACACAAATTGCACAATCATCTTTTAACCTCACCACTGCAAAGTTAAGAGCACAAACACTTGTGCCACTCAGCTGTCTTAGAAAGATGCACCAGAAATCACTATGATAGTATAACGGGGACATTGTACATTTGCTGTTTTTCCGAACATTTCCTCTGCTAGTATACTTATTGCTGCTTGCAAGCATCCTGTTCTGTGGTTACTGTGATCGTGGTTGTCGGTATTTTGCATTGTGACCACATCAACCTCGACTTGAAACCAAGTCACGGCATTAAGTGTTCTCTGCGTTGTCCTTTTTGTGATACATGCTAAGAAATTAATTATTTTACCTTCAAATTCCGCTCTCTCACATCTCTGCATTTCATAAATCGGGATTCAAACACACCCGTTGTCGGAGATTCCTGTCCTTCCCACGATCATTAAACATCTTTTCCGTCCCTCCCCCCAGTTCTCTGTGGTTTGCACAACCTATCACTCTCCTTCACATTCATATTGTTCTGTCTGTGCTGCTGCTGCGGTGACTGTTGTTGGGTGAATGTGCCCCAATACCACCATCGGGACATTCAAACAAATCAATCCATTTGGATACCGCGGTTGTGAAATCGATCCCCATGTAGCAGCTTTTACTGACATAGGCCAGAGACAATTGGAGCGTCAGGCTCATGGAAAATACCCAGGGCAGTTTTGGTGAAAACACATTTTATTGGAAAAGATCAGCTTTTATGGATTTCTGCGTTGGTCTTGTGATAATTTCATAGGACTGATAATCCAGAGACCAAGGTAATAGTCTGGGTACTCGGGCTTGAATCCCACCAAGCCATGAAAGTCAAATTTGGATTCAAAAAATATCTGCAAGGAAAAATCTAATGACGACTATAGATCCATTGACAATTGTTGAAAAAAAATCTGTTTCACTGATGTCATTTCGGGATAGAATTTGCTATCTTTACTTGGTGTTGGCAGCATGTGACTTCAGACTCATAGCAATATGGTTGAGTCTCAACAGCCCTCTGGGCAATTCGGAATGGGTGATAAATTCTGCTTTGCCAGAATCGCCCTTATACTAATCCAGAAATTTTAAAACAAATGTTCATTAGGCTCAAGCAAGAGTGTTGTGTGCAGCTTTGCAAGTCACATTATCACAGGGATGTGATCACACTGAGAAAGTTGCAGGAGATATTTACTAGGGTACTGTTTGGGCTGAAATGTTTCAGTTGTGAAGAAAGACAGGACAGAGTGGAGTGTTTGTCGCAGTGCAAAGGAGATGTAGACAAGACATGATTGAGTTATGGTATGGACAGGGTTGACTGAACGAGTTTCCCATTGATGGAGGGATCGATCAGCAGGGGCCAGAGACCTAAGGAAGGTTTGAGAAGATGTGCGAAAAAGCTTTATCAGCCAGTGGGTGGTTGGAATTTGGAATACACTGTCTGCATTGTTCAGAGCGGCAAAAACCTGAAAACCGGAATAATCATTCAGGTGTGAACTTTTGATGTCAAGACATATAAAGCTGTGGGATAAGGATTGTGAAATGGGATTCAGTTCATTAGGCAGTTGTTTTTGACAAGTGTGGCCACGTTTGGTTGAAGGGCCTCCTTTGACACTCTTGTTCTCGGTCGTATAATGGTTGTGTCCCCGCCTGTCACAGGGCTCAATTAAACGTTTGCAACTGTTGTTCGATTCCCAAATATGGTTTTGATACCTTTCCTTCCATTCTCGATGGGGCATATCACACGAAGGACAGTGCTGCCTGAGTAAAGGTGGGGAAGGACTGCAGCTCAAGAGAGGCAGAGTGTCAGTGAACGGCCAAACACGTGGCTTCAGCAAACTTCACCTTGTGACTGTGTTGGAATGAAAAGCATTTGACAGATTTGTTGCGGATTGAAGTGTTTACTAGAAGCAGGAAGCTGAGGAAGAAACAACATAAACGCATTCAAATATGAGTACAGAAACACTTCCTGCAGCACGAATGAAATTGTAAAGGACAGAGTAACGTTTCGATACATTGAAATTGGGTTCATTTGTTTTGAAGGAGCTGTTACCAGGGTATACAACCATTAAAAATTGATACAGCTTTTGCTCAGTATGATGGAACATTGTCTCAGTAATTCACATTGCTGTTCAGAGGGAGGGTTTGGTTGATTGGCAAAGTTAAATTGCCCTCTCATGTCCAGGGAGTGAATTAAGTAATTTAGGTGAATTAGCCATGGGTAACATGGGGATAAGGTCAGAAGTCACAGGATGTCAAGTTGTACTCCACTAGGTTTATTTGAAATCATAAGAGGGAGGGATTCCCCTTCTTCATGTGAAATATAAGGAAACAGGGAGGGGAGCTAGGTGTGAGTGAGATGCTCTTCAGAGAGTCGACACCGGCTCGATTGACTGAAATGTTCTTTCTGCACTGTAGGATTCTGTGATTCTATCGGAACAGATAATGACGGTGTTTACTGGGGTGTAAAGCCATTACAGACGATGCTGATGGGTGTGTACTGAGGATGAGATTTTATTCACTTGTCTTCTTGGAAAACTGAGAACAGTTCTCCCTGAACCAAGGAAGACTTAATGGGTTTTTTCAGGTTATGAAATGTTTGGAAAGAGTAAATGGGTGGAAAATTCCCTCTTTCAAGAAAGTAAACATCTAGATGTCAGGCACCCAATGACTTTGATAAAACCTTTGAAGGACAAAGAAATGATGAGAACAGAATCGCTGTCACTTCGAGAATCTGTTTTTCAAAATATTTGGAAAGGCACATTTGGTGACATACAAGGAGTGCATTTCACATGGAGAGAGACAGCGTGTGGCGAGGTAAAGGTGTAGGGGTGGGGTGTAGCCGGTCGGGCGTTGAGGGGAACAATGTCTAAGTTGGTTAACTTTAAATGTAAAGAAATTTCTTGAATGTGTGCAGCTGAATAAGACTCAGTTCCAAAACTCTGCATATTGAAAGATTTGGCATAATATTCGACCTAAAGCATTGTAAGTGGAACAGAGTGGATTTTTATTTATTGTGAAGGGAAGATGTTACATAACGAAAAGGAAGTGACCAGTTGCTTGGAAATCGATTTCCTGCTTTCATCACAATCGTTAAGGATGTGAGAACAAACACCATGATGTTTGGTCCATTTAATACTCAGTGAAATTTGCCAAAGCAACGAGCAACAAAACTGCTGGATTTTCTTTTGCACTTTAACCCTCTGTTTTTCTAAGCAGTATTTTGCTTAAGCTGAAATAAAGTCAGAGCAAATTTGAATACAACATTAATAGTTCCAATGAGATATATCTAATTCACTTCTGATAGTCAACTGACTATCACCTGATGCAGGAGCGTCGCTCTGAAAGCTAGTCTGTTTCCAATTAAACCTATTGGAATATAATCTGGTGTTGTGTGGTTTTTAACATGGTTGATCTGATAATCTTGAATTCATTTCTGCTCAATTAGCACTACAAAGTTTCACATCTTTCTGATTAATTACCTGACACAGTTTGAAAATACTCAACGACACCGTCTAAACAGCGGTTACTGGAAAATCCCTCAGATTCTTTGACCCCGGAGCAAAGAAATTACTCCTCATTTCTGAATTAAATGGGTAATATCTAATTCAGGGATTATGTCCTCTGGTGCTCTCCAGAGAACAAAGGGCAAGCTACCGGCCGTATCTACCCTGTCAAGATGCCACGAATATTAAATGTATATAATTGTTGTTATATGACAATAAAGTTCCCCTCCTCCTTTTTTGTTTCAAGGAGAATAATCCCAGCCTAACCAATCATTCCACGAAGTTCTACTCTATACAGAGTTAGCAACATGTTTGTAAGTCTCCGCTATCCCTTATAGCGTCCTTACATGGAGAAATTTCGGCGAGGGTACGGGTTGAAATTTCAGGCGCAGATGGGAATTGGAACTTGAAATCAGAAAGCGATTGGAACCGGACTGACCCACAGAAGGACCAAATACAGCGAAGATAAGTCTGACAAATGAGAATCTAATCATATTCGATTGACATTCAGTGGCTTCATTATAACTGAATTCCACCGTGTAATCGTCCTGGGAGCTAGTATTTAGGAGAAATGGAACCTGAAAACCCATATAAAGAAGTTGACTACAAAAAATGTCCGTCGGTCGACATTGTTTGATTATTAGCTGAACACTCGTCTCCGTGAGGCCTACATCGTCAGCAATGCACAAATTAGATGTTTAACAGAACTCTCTCCATTTGCCTAGGTGGGTGCAGCTTCAATGCCACTAAAGGAACTGGGCACGCTCCACGACAATGCAGTCACTTAACTGTACATTGTTCAACACCTGAATATTTATTCCCTTAACTGCTAAGGCATAATTGCAGCAGAGCGCACCACGTAGAAGAGTCACTGGAGTAAGTCATCCAAGCTTTGTTGACAGAACCTTCAACGCTCAAAAACTGTACCGACTGTAAAGACAAATTTGAAGATGCACTGAAACGTCACCATTTGCAAATTACCCTCCAAGGCAAATACCAGCATGACTTGGAGAGGGGTCAGTGGCAAATTTATTGACTGGTGAATTAGTTTGATGGGCAAAGATTCAGCCCTCTACCTTTCACCTTTCAATTTTAAAAAATGTAGACTATTGCATGGACCAGACTTGTGCTCATTCCTTTAGTTGTTTCCTAAACTGGCGGTTGCTAAAGATCAAATATCACCCAGTCTGTTGTCAACAATAGAAAATATCCAAAACCTCTCGAACAACTGATCTCCCTGTCCAACAATCTTCAGGGATCTGTGAACGTCCACTCTGAGATCTCTTTGTTCCTGTACACCACTCAGAATCCTCACTGTTATTGTTACAGCTCCCCAAATTCACTACCACTCATTGGTCTGGATTAAATTCCATTCGTCATTTGCCTTTCCACCTGATGGATACATCCCTGCAGTCCCTGACATTATTCATCAAACTCAACTACACAACTATGTATCGTCAGTAAACTTTTAAATCATGAACCCTAAAAAAAACTTTGAATGATTGATCTACATTAGGAAACAGTGGTACTTCACTGGGAACAAACATCCAAACATGGTTCCTTGCTGCATGGGATGAGCAACTGCCATGTTCCAATCTCCAAGGGTTGCTAGCCCAGTATTTCGCCACTACATTTGCAGATGACACGAAGATTGGTGGAGGAGCCAGAAAACATAGGGGATTGTCAAAGAATGAAGGGGAATATAGATAGACAGAAGAGTTGAGTGGAGAAGTGGCAAATGGAGTTCCATCCAAGCAAATGTGAGGTGATGATTTTGGGAAGTCTAATTCCAGAGCCAAGGGTAAAGTAAACGGAAGAGTAAACTTGATGAGAAGAGAGATTTGGGAGTTCAGGTCCTTTGTATCCTGAAGGTGAGTGCACTGGTGGAAAGAGTGGTCAAGAATGCATATGGCATGCTTACCTTCACCGGATAGGGCACTGAGTATAAAAGCAGGCAAGTCCTGCTAAAGTTAAAGAAGAGTTTGTTACGGCCACGTATAGAATACTTTGTGCAATTCTGGTCGCCAAATTACCCATATTATGTTGACGTTTAGGAGAGGACGCGAAGAATGTTTACGCAGATGTTGCCTAGTATGTGATGCATGTTCTGAAGAGAGGTTGAGTCGGTTATTTCTGCTTTCATTAGAAAAAACGAGATTGAGTGGACCTGATTAAAGTCTACAATATCATGAAAGGTACAGACAGGGTGGATAGAGATAAGCTTTTTCCCAAGCTGGGGGATTCAATAATGAGTGGTCACGTGTTCACTGACAGAGGTGAAACGTTTAAGGGAGATAGGCACGGAAATTATTTTACACAGAGGGTGTCACGTGCTGGAATGCGTTGCCAGCAGAGGTAGCAGAGACAGGCATAGTAGATTCATTTCAGGTGCGCCTGGGCAGATGCATGAGTAAGTGAGGAGCTGAGGGATACGGATGTTTAGAAATTGGGCAACATGTTTAGATCGTTGATTTGGACAGGCTCAGGCTTGGCCGTCCAAAGGGCCTGCTCCTTGGTTGTACATTTTCTGTATTCTTTGTTCTTCTTTGTTCACTACACTACCAACTGTGGGTTACAGGTGAAGTAGTGTTACTTCTGCAATCATAATTACTTATGCAAGGTAAATGAACTCATACCAGTGTACGATTGTTCCAACCAAGAGCTGAGGCAACAAGAATGAAACCGATTGGAAGAAAATATAAAATTGTTTTCATATTAGCTAAAATGTGCATACAAGAATGAAAGGTGCCTGCAAACAATGGTAGGTGGTACAGACAAATAGATAAGGTGCTGTGAGGATGTAGGTTAAGCCAGATATACTTGTACAAGCAGTAGTTATAAGCATTTGTTTCCCATTTCGAGAGAAAAAAAAACAAACCCCAATTAAAAGGTCGTTAAGTTCAATATGATTGGGGAAAGGGAGAAAATATCACAAGTGGGAGAAATAGATCGCAGTGAAGGAGGATATAGTTAACAGTTGACAACAGCCAGGATGCACTTGACCACAAAAGGCCAAATAAAACCTATACTTTGTTATGCACAACGCCGGATAAGGCAAGAGAGAAACAATAGTAATGGGCACCGGGTTTGGAGTAGCGAATCCTATGTACTTGCTAAACTCTGCGTGTCTATTTCAGGCACAATGCTTGCAACCGAATAATAAACATACTGATTGCTTCAGAACTTGTCTCGCACTGACATTATTAAAGTGAGTGGACTTAGTTTCTCACAATTGGGGGATCGTCCGGGACACTTTTCCATCACCTGGGGGAGTGGCTGGCCCTGGACACTGGGAAGATGCCTCCCATTCACAACTGAGGAGCGGTTTCTTGCACCGGTTTTGTCTTCTCCCTTGGGCGACCAGTACAAATCCCACAATAGAGACATCAAAATCAGACAATGAAAGGAGGGCGATAAAAAAAAACATGGAAAAAAAAGGGACCAGGCAACTCTGGGCACATACCAACGCTAGAAACTGACTTTTAAGTATTAACTTGGTGGCCGACAAAAGGGGTATTTCATCACTGAGGGACTAGTGAGGGTCCCGAGAAATGGGAAGTAGGCAGAGTAAGTCGAACTGTCACGGAGTAAAGGAAGAAAAGGTCGCTGGTAACATTCCTCCTGAAAGTCCGTTGGGGAGGATGTTGAGGGAATGGACAAGTGACACTTGTAAAAGGGAAAAAGATAAAATGAAAATGATTAAATATTGTTGTTTAGTATGGATCAAAGAACCTATCCTTCATCCAGCTGTCTTCTGGCCAAAGTATGATTCGGATGAGGATTGGGTATGACAGTATTTAAATTTCTATGTGAATAAAAAACAAACTTTTAGTCAAGAAGAGGCGGACTATTAGAAGGGCAATTTGGGAATGATGGTAGCAAAGACAAAGGATTCCCCCTCTGCCCCACCCCGTCCCTGGGATCCTTTTGCCTGCTTGCACTCCCACCGCCACCCCTTCCTCCCACATACCATAAAATCAGATGAGGTGAAAATGGGGGAGGAGGAGGGACAGACAGACAGGGACAAGTAACGGATCACCCACAAGAGGAGGACAAAGGGGCGGTGGACGGGGATGTTGTTGTTCCCGACCCTCAATCTTCAACAAAAGAAACGGAAGATCAAGTAGATGCAGAGGAGGCCTCTGGAGTAATAAAAAACAAAACCTAAGGGGGAAAACAAAAACAAACAAAAGGGGAATAATGTAAAGACTGATCCCCTTCGGGAGGTACCAATGGGGGACAAAGAGATTGGGTTTGTAAGTGCACCCCTCAGCAATGGGGAGGTCAGAACATTTAAAAAGGAGATGAAGGTCCTGTTTGAGGATCCGGTAGGGTTGTCTGGACAAATTGATCAATTCTTGGGGCCCAGTCTGTTTACGTGGACTGAGTTAATGTCTATGTTGAATATACTATATACTGGGGAAGAAAGGGGACTTATACCAGGAGCAGCCATTAAAATATGGGACAGGGTACTTCCCATTGGGGATGGGGATACTGGACAGGGAGAGACGGAGTCTCCCCTCAGAGACATCCAGTAGGAAAATCAAAACCCGGAGCATAGGGAAGAAATGAGGAAATAGAATGATCTGATTCTAAAGGGAATAAGAGAGGCAGTTCTGAAGTCACAGAATTTGACTAATCCCTTTGAAGTTAGAGAGGAGAAAGATGAGACTCCCTCTGCTTTCTTGCAAAGAATAAGAGACTCAATGCGGAAATACTCTGGAATGAACCCTGAGGCACAGTGTCATTTGAAAGTACATTTGGTGACAAAGGCATGGCCAGACACAGAGAAAGATACTGAAGATAGAAGGGAGGAGCGAAACACCATTAGATGAATTGTAAAGAAAGGCACAGAAAGTGTTTGCAAAGAGAGAGGATGAGAGTCAAAAACAGAAGGCGAAAATGATGGTAGCTACGATTGATGAGGTTGCAGAGAAAACATTGGAAACAATAGTGAGCAACCGGAGCGGTGGGTGGCAGCATCTAAGACAGAGAGGAAGAGGGAGAGGGAGAGGACAAGGTGGAGCATTTGATAGAGGGTTCGGGCGACAGGGGCAGAGATGGAGGTCTCCACAGACAGGATGCTATTATTGCGGAAAGATTAGGCATTTTAAGTGGGAGTTTCCTAATCTACAAAGGGAAGAAAGGGCAATTCCGCTTATGAATTTTCATGAAGAATAGGGGTGTCAGGGGTTCCTGCCCCCGCGGAGTCACCAGGAACATGATAAACTTGAAGTTGGGTCCCTGTGGGGAAGAGGTAGTCTTACTAGTAGATACGGGGATAGCACGGTCATCGCTGAATTTTAAACCAAAGAAGTAAGAATGTCAACACAGTCAATTACTGTTTCCGGCACATGAGGGGAAGGATTTACTGTTCCAGTATTTGAACCTATGGTGATAGAGGTTCCAACGGATACAGTCATAGGGAAACTGTTGTATACCCCAGATATAGGAAGTAACTCACTAGGGAGACATTTAATTATCCTCTTAGGACTGAAGATTTGAATTCAGGAAAAAGAATTAGTTATACAAATGGCAATATTGACAGAAGATGTGCAGAGAGAGATGGGTTTGAGAAGGGAATCGTGGAAAAATACAGATCCATCCACTAGAATTAAGTTTAAAAAGCAAGGGGACGTGGTTTATGAGCGACAATATCCCATTTCCATTAAAGATAAACAAAGATTGCAGCCAGTAATTGTGGGGCTAGACATGGACTGTTGGAGCCATTTATGTCTCCTGATAATATGCTAATTCTACCAGTGTGAAAATCCGATGTAACTTATCGATTGGTGCAGGATTTGAGAACATTGAATCGAATAGAACCAGTCAGGAACCCAGTGCTGCCAAATCTCTATACGTTATTAAGTAAGATCCCTCATGACCACACATGCTTTAGTGTGATAGATTTAAAGGATGCCTTCTGGGCTTGACCCTTGGCGGAGGAAAGTAAGATTTTTTTTGCCTTTGAATGGGAAGATCCCAAGACAGGACGGAAACAGCAATACTGGTGGACCGTGCTCCCCCAGGGTTTTACGCAATCCCGGAATTTATTTGGACAGGTGTTCGAACAAATATTGGAGAAATGTAGCAGCTCCAAGGAACCTACCCTGTTGCAGTATGTAGACGACCTCTTAGTAACAGGAAAGAGAAGAGCTAGAGTAGTAGAAGCCACTAAAAAATTGAATTTCCTGGATAAGCAGGGACTGAGAGTATCTAAAAACAAAATACAATCCGTGAAGCGAGAAATGAAATACTTGGGACATTTAGTTAGTGAGGGAAAGCGAAAGATAAGCCCAGAACGGATAAAGGGAAGAGTGGGATTCCGCTGCCCAGGACTAAATGGGAATTACGTGATTTTTTGTGGTTAAGGGGATATTGCAAACTGTGGATTGATTCTTATCCTCAAAGGACGAATAAATTATATCTTAAACTATTAGAGGAGGAACCAAAGTGTCTGAATTGGGAAGAAGAGGAAAAAGAAATACTTAAGAATTCAAAAGAGATCTGATCCATGCACCCATGTTAGCCTTACCTTCTCTAGATAAACCTTTCCAGCTCTTTGCTGCTGTAGATAAGGGACCGGCTTTGGGAGCATTAACCCAGAGATGGGAAGGAAGGAAACAGCCAGTTTCATGTTTTTCGAAGCTATTGGATCTAGTATCCCGGGGGTTGCCTGAGTGTGTGCAGGCCGTGCCTGCCACTGCACTGTTGGTGTAGGAAAGCAGGAAGCGTACTCTTCGGGGAGCCCTAATAGTAAGCACCCCACACCAAGTGAGAACGATTCTAAAACAAAAAGCTGGGCGATGGTGGACAGACTTGCGGATTTTGAAATATGAGGCAATACTAATAGAAAAGTATGGTCTAGTGTTGGTCACAGATAATTGTTTAAATCCAGCTGCCTTTCTTTGGAAAAGGGAAGGAGACTCTCCTCAGAATCTAGGGCACCACTGCTTTGACGTTATAGAATATCAAACTAAGGTCCGCATGGACATGAGAGATGTTTCACTTCATGCAGGGGCTAGACTTTTCAGAGATGGATCATCCAGGGTGACTGAAGGGAAAAGACATAATGGGTATGCAGCCGCAGATGGGACAAAAGGTCGTGTGGTGGAGGTAGGAAGGTTGCCAAATGGGTGGTCAGCTCAGACCTGCGAACTCTCTGCATTGGAAAGAGCCCTTAGGGCATTAGAAAATAAAGAGGGAACAGTATACACTGTCTCTAAATATGCATTTGATGTTGTGCACACTTTCGGAAAGATATGGCAGGAAAGAGGACTGATCAATAGCTGGGATGAAGAGACCCGGGATTGAGACCCTTCCAGAGAATACAAGTAGATTATACTGAACTACCCAGAGTAGGAAGACTTAAATATATGCTGGTCAGAGTAGATCATTTATCCGTTTGGGTTGAGGCATGCCCCCTAGATACTGCCACTGCGAGTGGGGTGTCTGAAACAATATTGGAGCACATAATTCCCCGATATGGGCTAGTGAATCGTATAGATTCCGACCAAGGAACACATTTTACGTCTAAAGTATTACAGGGGGTAATGAAAGGGTTGGGAAATTCCTGGGAGTTCCATCCTCCATGGCACCCACCATCATCGGGAAGGGTTGAGAGAATGAACCAAACACTCAAACGACAGCTCTCTAAATTGATAATAGAAACCAGACTCCCTTGGACCAAATGTTGACCAACAGCTCTCTTGCGAGTACAAACAGCCACAAGGAATGATTTGGGACTATCCCCCTATGAAATCTTATTTGGATTACCTTATCTGGGAACGAATGAAGAATTGCCGATTCCCAAAACTAAAGACTTGTTCTGAAAGAAGTATCTACTGGGCTTGCCCCCCTCTTTCTCTTTCCTCAGGAAACAGGCTTTATTGGCACAGATTCCACCCCTTGAATTCACCATTCATCCCATCCGGCCGGGAGATTGGGTCTCAGTAAAATCATGGTCAGAGACTAAATTGCAGCCGGACTGGAAAGGGCCACAGCAGGCTCTTTTGACTACCGAAACGGCAATAAAGATGGAGGAGAAGGGCTGGACTCACTACACTCCGATCAAAGGGCCAATGGACACTCCAGTGGACGACGAAGTCTATCAGCTGAATCAACTCAAGAATCGCTGAAACTCAGACTAAAGAAACTTTGAGCAACTGATTATACAGTGGCGAAGCAGCGTGGCATTATATATGTACGATTGTATATTAAGGATTTTTGTGCTTCAGCGTGATTTTTAGAATACTGTGAATGCTTAGAGTTATGATGCTAGCCTTCTTAACATTGGGAAATTGTCAAATATCATTTTCATATGTATTATTAACGTATCCTGAGTCTGATAATCCACAAGTAATAGATGCTGATGCATGCAGCTTAATAAATTGTGGGGATGTAGATAATCAGAGACAGTACTGCAGCTCAGAGATACATCTTAAGTCCTATGGAGATGGCCTTGGGGATGGTACTTGGTATAATGGTCTCGTCACAGTACACTGGGCCCACTTTCGACCAGCTCGCGATTGTGCCGATAAAAAGTGTATCCCAATATACCTAACAATAAAGAAAACCACATGGCACGAAGCAATTCTGGGGAGGGAGGCACCTATGAGATACAATTAAATGAAACATTTGTGATAGAAATGAAAGCAAACGGGAAGGATTTCTCGGGCTGTTGTTTTCGAATTAGCGTAGGACAGGGAGAACAGGCAGAACTACTGGATAATAAGATACAGCTTTTCAACCCTCCCGATGATCCTAAAGTCGTAAAAATTATAGAGGTAAAGGACTTGAAACAGACAATCGAAATAGAAACTGGAAATAGGGATGCAAATGCCTGGGTTGAATGGATAAAGTATACTGTAAAAAGTATGAACAAAAGCAATTGCTATGTATGTGCCTCTGATAGGCCAGTGGCCCTGGTGTTTCCCTTTCCGCTTGGGTGGAAGCGAGACAGGAAGGGCATGAAATGTATGATAGCCCAGTATCAGAATGAGACAGCATGGAATGTTAGGAATTGTACCGCCCTATCTCCGATGCTTCCTCCCTTGGAGAAGAAAGATTCAAAAGACCACCCCCCCCCACACACATTTTCCGCCGCAATTGGAAATCACACATCGTGTGTGCATAAACGAGGTACAAGTCGGTCTAGAGATTGGGGGAGCTGAAATTATGTACAGAGATTAGGAATGTCACCGAAACGGACAAAGGAGGGAACTATTCAGCACTAAAGTTCCCCAAGCAGATCTGTGGTGGTACTGTGGAGGCAAAATATTGAGACCCACGCAACCTCTGGATTGGAGAGGGATATGTACAATTGTATAATTGGCAATTTCATTTACCCTGGCATTTGAGAAGGAAAAGATAGTAGGGAAAAAGGGAAGGGGTAAGAGATTATTTTTAGACACTTCTTTCGATGATAGGATTTATCTCAATTCTATAGGAGTCCCTAGGGGGTACCTGAGGAGTTCAAGGCTCGTAACCAGATTGCACCAGGCTTTGAGTCAGCTCTCTTTTGGTGGACAACAATTAATAAAAATGTAGATTGGATAAATTGCATTTTATATCATCAACAGCGATTTATAAATTATACAAGGGATGCGCTTAAAGGAATATCAGAAAAAGCATGATGCGGCTAGTAGGATGGCATGGGAAAACAGAATGTCCCTTTATATGATTTTAGCAGAAAAAGGGTGTGTATATGCGATGTTAGGAGGAAGCTGTTGTATTTTTATTCCTCATAACACTGCAGCTGATGGTTCGATTACTTGGGACTTAAGGGGATTGACTACCTTAGCAGACGAACTGGCTGAGAATACAGGAGGAGACCCATCTCTCACGGGATAGCTTGAATCATGTTTTGGAAAATGGAAGGGGGTGGTGGTTTCCATCCTTAATTCCCTGATAGTAGTAGTCGGGGTATTGGTAGCCGTTGGCTGTTGTATCATACCCTTTATACGAGGGCTCACCCAAAGACTGATTGAGACAGCCTAAATGAAACAGATTCCCCTAAAAGTGAATCAGGTAGAGGGACTTTATCGACTAAATAATGAGGGGATGAGTGAGACCAAGATGGATGAAATCTTCGGAATGATGCTTGCGAATATCGGGAGTGATGCTTAAAAGAAAAATGCAGACGATAAAAAATGGTAATTAAACAAAAAAAGGAAAATTATGGGATATAGGTAAAGTAGTGTTACTTCTGCAATTATAATTACTTATACAAAGTAAATTAACTCACACCGGTGTGTAATTGTTTCAGCAAAGTGCTGAGTCAACAAGAATGGAAACGATGTGAGGAAAAACATAATTGTTTTTGTATTAGCTGAAATGTGCCTGTAAAGAATGATAGATGTTCCAGTCAAATAGATAAGGTGCTGTGAGAAGAGGGAGTTAAGCTAGATATCCATGTACAAACAATGTGTATAAACATCTGTTTCCAACTTTTACAGAAACACAGGGAAAAAAAAAACAATTAAAAGGGTCATAAGGATCAGTATGGCAGGGGAAGGCACATATGGAGGGAGTAGATAATGGTGAAGAAAGGATATGCCCAACAATGATCCACAGCGGGATGAGGTCAAACGGCCTTTTGCGGCCAGAAATAAGCACTTTTTTTTCACAGACAAGGCCGGATAAGGCAAGAGATAATCAGGAGTAACGGGTACCAGTCTTAGGGAAGGGGAAGATGTAAACGGGAAGGAGCAATGAAGTTAAAAAAAGAAACCAAATAACATAAATATCGTGTATTAATTGAATTCAGTGTGTGTGTCCCTTGCCTTGTAGACAGTGGACATCACGCCCTCTTGCAAGAGTAAAATAAAGGACACTACTGATTCACATGATGTCTCGGACTGAAGTTACTAAAGTGTGTGAGCTTTGTTTCTCACAGGGAGAAGAAGAATTCATTGTGTGGTAGATATCAGTCAGAGAGGAGCCGATAACTGTGTTGGTTCTGGATTAATCAGGGAGCGGGGTGAGTACAGTGTTACGTAGGGATCATTCAGGGAGGGGGTGAGTGCAGTGTTGGGTACGTATCAGTCAGAGAGGGGAAGATTGCAGTGTTGGGTAGGGATCAGTCAGGGAGGGGATGATTGCAGTGTTGTGTCGGGATCAGTCAGGGAGAGGGTGAATGCAGTGTTGGGTTGGGAATCATTAAGGGAGGGTGTGATTTCTGTTTTGGGTAGGAAACAGTCAGGGACGGAGAAATTGCAGTGTTGTGTCGGGATCAGTCAGGGACGGGGAGATTGCACTGTTGGGCAGGGATCAGTCAGGAAGGGGGTGAGTGCAATGTTGCTCGGTTTCAGTCAGGGAGGGGGTGATTTCAGTGTTGTGTAGGGATCAGTCAGGGATTGGCAGATTGCAGATTTGGGTAGGGATAGACGAAATCAGCAGGGCAAAAAGGGGACATGAGTTTGATTTGGCAAATAGGGTTAAGGAGAATCCAAAGGGTTTTTGCAAATGCATAAAGGACAAAAGGGTCACTGGGGAGAGAATCGGGCCCCTCAAAGATCAAGGCAGCCTGCACGTGGATCTGCAGGAGATGGAGGAGATACTGAACAAGTATTTCCTGTGGAGAAGGACATGGAAGATATAGAATAGCATAATAGTTTGGGAAATAGCATTCGGAAATAGATGATGTCATCTTGCAATATGTCCCTATTACACAGGAGGAGGTGTTGGATGTCTTGAAACACATAAAGGTAGAAAGATCCCCCGGACCTTATCAGGTGTCCTCGAGAACTCTGTGGGAAGCTGGAGAAGTGATTGCTCTTACTGAGATATTTGTATCATCGATAGTCATAGGTGAGGTGTCAGAAGACTGGGAGTGCCATTATATAGGAAATGTGGTAAGGAGAAGCCAGGGAACTACAGACTAGTTCGCCTGCCGTTTATCGTGGCACGTAGAAGGACTGATACATGAAGGACACATGATTTACATGTGTTTAGAAAGGCAATGTCTAATTGGGGATAGTCAGCATTGCTTTGTGCATGAGAAATTATGTCTCAAGGTACTGAGTTTTTTGAATTAGTAACAAAAAGGATTGATGAGGGCAGAGCGGACAATGTGAGCGATATGGACTTCAGTAAGATGTTCGCAAAGTTTCCATATGTGAGATTGGTGAGCGAGGTTAGATCTCATGCAATACAGGGAGAACCAGCCATTTGAATACAGATCTGGCTCGAAAGTAGAAGACAGATGATGGTGGTGCAGGGTTGCTTTTCAGACTGGAGGCCTGTTACCAGTGTTGTGCCGCAAGGATCTGTGCTGTGTCCACTATTTTCCATTATTTATATCATTGATTTGGATGTGAACATAGCATGTATAATTAGTAAGTTTGCAGATGACACACAAATTGGAGGTGTAGTGGACAGTGAAGAATGTTACTTCACATTACAACGGGATTGTGAACTGATGGGCAGATGGGCTGAGGAGTGGCAGATGGAGATCAATTTCGATAAATGGGTGGTGCTGTATTTTGAAAAAGCAACTCTTTGCAGGACTGATACACTTAATGTTGAGGTCCCAGGGAGTGTTTCTGAACAAAGAGACCTTGGAGTGCAGGTTCATTGTTCCTTGAAAGGAGAATTGAGGGGAGATAGGATAGTGAAGAAGGTGTTTGGTATGCTTGCGTTTCCTGATCAGAGCATTGAATAGAGGAGTTGGGAGGTCATGTTGTGGCTGTACAGGACATTTGATAAGAGACTTTTGGAATATTGAGTGCAATTTTTGTCCCCTCCCTATCGGAAGGATATTGCGTAAATTGAAAGGGTTCAAAAAAGATTTACAAAGATGCTGCCAGGATTGGAGGATTGAGCTACAGGGAGAAGTTAAATAGGCTGGGCCTGTTTTCCCGGGGATGTCTGGGGCTGAGGAGTACCCATATGGACGCTTATAAAACTATGAGAGGCATGGTTAGGATTAACAGACAAGGTCCCTTCCCTGGCGTGGCTTAGTCCAGAACTGGAGGGCATAGGTTGAGGGTGAGGGGGAAAGATTTAAAAGGTACTTAAGGGACAAAGTTTTGATGTGGAGGGTGTTGCCTGTATGGAATTAACTGCCAGATGAAGTGGTGGAGACTGGTACAATTACTGCATTTAAAAGGCATCTGGATGAGTATACGAACAGGAAGGATTGGGAGGGATTTGGGCCATGTGCTGGCAAGTGTGAGGAGGTTATGTTAGGATATGTGGGTGGCGTGAATGAGTAGGACTAAAGTGTCAGTTTCTGTGCTGTACATCTCTGACTAAATGTTTTGCACTGTCCATTTGTAGCCATATACTTCACTGTTTACCTTGGTCAGTTCTCCTCTTAAACACATGTCAATGGCTTTGGTTATGATTGTATGGTGTGCTTTATGGTCACTTTTAAAATCCATCATCTCGCTGAATTCCACTATAATACAATTTCCCAGAGGATATATCAGTGTGACATTACTCCGTCATTCATCATCATCACCCAACGGTTGATCTGCGATAGTCACATCCCTGGCCATTTCCACAATGTGTTATTCAAAAAGGAATTCGGCGAATATCACTTTTGACAATGTGACTGTCTCAGATTATACAAAGACTAAAGTCTCCCAATATTATCACAGTGCCTTTGCATTACACAGGAATTCAATGGAATGTGTAACAGGGTTGAGCAATGAAATGCTGTTAGGCAGCCTCAAGACTGTTCTCATGCTTGTGGTTTTGTCACATGTTACCTATAATGTGCATTCAGGCTGATTCAGCTACATAAACTGAGGTCAAATGCTTTCTCTGTAGTGCCTTTGTAACCCATTACTGTTGGGGTTACCCATCCTGCACTCCCTGAGACCCCTCAAGGATGTGTACAATAGAATATTTATGTTCCACCTTTTGTTCACCGTGTCACCACTAAATCTCGTTTATCTCCGTGCCACAGTCCATCCACCTTATTGCAGAGATTTTATCCAGTACAAAAAAACATTATGATTGACTCTTTCCAAAATTTCTTGGCACAGTCCAATTCACTGACGTGCAGTTTCAGTTAAAATCTGTCTCTTTCTGTTCTTTTCTGCTTGTCTTCAGCTATATCGCCATTTTCTCTATGGATTTGGAAAGCTCCTTTCACCTGAACACTCTGCATCCTCTCTGTCAGTTTAAAGTCCTGTCCATAAGCCTACCGACATGATTGGCCAGGACACTGTTCCAAGCAGGGTTGGTTTTAATGCACTCGTGAGATATTGCTGTCTCTGGCTGCCCAGCATCGCATGCCCACCCCGAGCTGCCCTTGAGCTGAGTGGCTTGCTGGATCATTACAGAGAGCAGTTTATATTCAACCCCATCGCTCTGGGTCTGGATTATGTGTAGGCCAGACCCGCTGTCTGTGACAGATTTCCTTCCTGAAAGGATATTAGGTAGTTTGATGGGTATAGCTGACACCAGCAATAACTTCTGGATGAACAGTCTGCTGAGAATAACACGATGCATCACCTGTCCCACTCATTGCTCAACCATCACTGAGTACTGATCCCAGTGCACCAGGAATCAAACCCCTTTCATCATGACCATTGTGTGATCCTGTTACCTTCCTACACTCTAGTGATATTACTCAGTCTCTCTCCATGAGTTATCCTTCACCGTGAGGATCTAATTGCTGCCTCTGTCAGCGCCTCTCGCTGTTGCAGTTCCTCCAGATCCTGAGCCAACAGAATTCTCCACTCTAGAGAGACGCAGCAGCACAGGCTAGGGATGGGGACAGGGATTTTCCAGATCTCTGTGGGACTCAGGGCCATTCTCCATGTGTAACCCTCACTGCATCAGTTTAATTTCCCATTCTGTCTATTTCTCTTCCCCCTGTCAGTATTCAGGATGTGCCTGTCTCAGCCGAATTCCTAACTCCTGTCTCATCCATAACCGCATCAACGACAATTGGTCAGCCAGAGAGAGAGAGAGATGGAAAGGGAGATCTGTAGCCTTCAGTAAATCCTGAAGCCGGTAAGATCACGCACAGGGAGGGGTTAGTAGCCTTTTGCATTCAGACCTGGAAGACAGGACACAGATACAGAGCTGGACTAGGAACAGCAACATTCTAGACTTCATTCCCACCAACGTGTGAGGGTCCTGCTTTCACCTCTGCTGTACTGGTCCTCCCTGAGACATCTCTCTCTCTCTCTCTGACTCTCTGACTCTTTGTCTTTTTTCTCTATCCCCACTCTCACTCTCCATCTCTCACCCTCTCATTCTCATTCTCTGTCAGCCCCTCTCTCAACATCTCTCCCTATCTCTCTTCCCCTCACTCACTCTCGTTCCCACCCCATCAATCACTCTCCACCTCATCTGTCTCTCTGTCCCCCTACTGTCCCTCCCTCCCGTGCCTCTCCCTCATGTCCCTCTCTCTCTAGCTCACCCCGTATCTCTCCCATCTCGCTCTCGCCCTCTTCCCCTCACTCTTTCTCTCTCTTTCTCTCTCATCCCCTTATCGTACTCTCTCTCGATCTCTCAGACTCTATCTCTCATTTCCGTCCCCTCAGTCACTCACACTTGCACCTCTCTCTCTCACTCGCCCCCTCTCTAGCCCGTCTCTCTTACTCACACCTTCGCTGTCCCTATCTGTCATCCCTCACTCTCTCTCCACTGTCTCTAACTTTCTCCCCTCTGTCTGCCCCCTCTCTCTGCCCCCTCTCTCCACCTCTCTCTCCCTCTCTCTACCTCTCCCCTTACTCTCCCTCTCTCCATCCACCTTCTCTGTACATCCCTCTCTCCCCTCTCTCTCGAACCCCCTCACTCGATCCCTCATTCAAACCCCCCTCTCCCCACCCTCTCTCCCCCCTCTCTCGACCCCCTCTCTCGACACCCCACAACCGACTCCCCTCACTCAAACCCCCACTCTCTACCCCTCTCTCTCCCCGTCTCGCAACCTCCTCTGTCGACTCCCTCTCTCAACACCCCTCACTCGACCCCACTCACTCGAACCCCCTCTCTCGACCCCTCTCGCTCTCGACCCCTCTCCCTCTCGACCCCTCTCTCTCCCCCTCACTCGACACCCCTCTCTCGACCCCCTCTCTCTCCCCCTCTCTCGACAACCTCCTTCGACCACCCCCCCACTCTCGACACCCACACTGGACCCTCTCTCTCGAGCCCCTTCTCTCAACCCCCCTCACTCCACCGCCTCTCTTGACGCCTTTCTCGACACCCCTCTCTCCCCACCCTTTCCCAGCTCTCGACCCCCTCTCTCAATCCCCTCTGTCGACCCCCTCTGCCGACCCCCTGCCTTGACTGCCCTCTCTCGACCTTCCTCTCTCGCCATCTCTCTCGCCCCCTCTCTCTCCACCTCTCTTCCCTTCTCTCCCACTCTCCCCCACCCCCTCCCCTCTCCCCTCTCTCTCCCTACTCCCCCTCTATCCTCCCACTGACTCACCCTCTCCACCTCTCTCCCCCTCTCTCCTCCGCTGTTGCATCCCTCTCTCCCCTCTCTCCACCCTCACTCCCTCCTCTCTCACCCCCTCTCTTTCACCTCGCTCGACCACCTCTTTCGTCCCACTCATCCGTCCCACTCACTCAACACCCTCACTCGAATCTCTTAATTGACCCACCTCACTCGACCCCAATAACTCAACTCCCCACGCTTGACTCCACTCACTCGACTGCCCTCTCTCACCCCTCTCTTTCGACCTCCTCACTCGACCCCCTTTTCTCGACCCCCTCACTCAACCCCCCTCTCTCAACGCCTCTTTCGACCTCATCACTCGATCCCCTCTCTCTCCCCTCCCCAATCTCTCTCTCCCTCCCCCTCTCCCGACATCCTCTCTTGTCCCACTCTCTCTACACCACTCACTCAACACCCTTCATTCAAACCCCCTCACTCGGATCGACTCACTCGATCCCCCCTTGACCCCTCTCTCTCCCCCTCACTCAACACCCCTTTTCTCAAAACCACACTTTTGACCCCCCTCACTTGAAATCCCCTCAATAGACCTCTTTACTCGACACCCTCACTTGACCCACCCTCTCTCTCCACTCACTGGATACACCTCACTCGACCCCACCCTAGACACCGTCACTCAAACCCCCCTCTTGACACCCTCACTCGACCCCCCTCTCTCGACGCCTCTCTCGTCTCCATCACTGGAGTCCTGTCTCTCCCTCCTCTCTCTCTCCCTCTAATCCTCTGCCCCCTTTCTCTACCCCCTTTCTCTACCCCCTTTCTCTCCCCACTCTGCACCCCCTCATTGGAACTCACCCACATGATCCCCCCACTTGACTCACCCACACGTCGCCCTCTCTCGACCCGCTCTCTAGAGCCCTCTCACTCAACCCTCTCACTCGACCCCCTCACTCGACCCCCACATTCAACTCCCCTCACTCGGCAGCCCTCACTCAATCCCCTCATTCGACCCCCTCACTCGACCCCTCTCCCTCGAACCCCTCTCTCGACCTGCCCTCTCTCGATACCCTCTTTCGATGCTCACACTATCTCCCCTAACTGGACCCCCCTCACTCGAACCACCCCACTCAATCCCCCCATTCATCCCCTCACTCGAGCCCCTCTCTCGATCACCACTCTCAACCCCTTCTCTTGACCCCCGCTCACTCGACCCTCCTCACTCGACCTCCCTCACTTGACGCCCATCACTCGAAACCTTCACTTGAAGCCGTCACTCTACCCCAACTCACCCGATACACCTCACTCAGCCCCCTCAGTCGATGCCCTCACTCGACCTCACTCTGTCGATACCCCTCACTCGACCCAACCTTACTCGACCCACATCACTCGACACCACTCACTCAACCCCCTCATTCGACCCTCCTCACTCAAACCTCTCACTCGACTCCCTCTCCTGACTCTTTCGTTTGACCCCCTCACTCAACCCACCTCACTCGATCCCCTTATTCGGCCCTCTCATACTTCCCCCCTCACTCAAAGTCCTCATTTGGCACTCTCATTCGAACCCCCACACTCGACCCACCTCTCTCGACCCTCTCTATTGACTCCATCACCCAACCCCCCTCCCACGACGTGCCTCACTCAAACCCCCTCACTCGGACCTCTCTCTTGACCCCCCTCACTCGAACCTCTCTCTCAACCCCCTCTCTCGATCCCCTCTCTCTACCCTCTCTCTCGACCCCCTCTCTCAACTCACTCGACGCCCCTCACTCAAGTCCCCTCACTCGATTCCGCTTTTGACCACACCACTCGACCCCCTCTCTCTTCCTCCTCTCTCTCCTCCTCCGCCTCTCTCCCCCTCTGTCGACATACTCTGTTGCCCACTCTCTCGACGCCCCTCACTTAAACCCCCTCACTCGAATCTCAATCTCGACCCCCCTCACTCGATCCCCTCACTCGACCCCCTCACGTGACCCCCTCTCTCGACGCCACTCACTCGAACCCCTCACTCGTCCCAAACTCACTCAACCGACCACACTCAACACCCTCACTCGAACCCCTTACTTGACCCGCCTCACTCGACCCCCTCACTCGACTCTGTCCGTCGATCCTCTCACTGGACCGTGCTCTAACGATACCTCTCACTCGACTCTACCTCTCTCGATCCACCTCACTTGACCCTCCTGACTCAACTCCCCTCACTCGACCACCTCGCTCAAACCCATCACTCGACACACTCACTCAACCCCCTCATTCGACCCAATGCACTCGATCCCCTCATTCGATACCCCTCAGTCGACGCCACTCACTCCATCCGCCTCTCTCTCGACCCCTCTGTATCGACCCCCTCACACGACCCCTCCCTCAACACCTCTTTTGATCACTTCACTCGACCCCCTCTCTCTTCCCCTCTTTCTCCCCATCACCCTGTCTCTCCCCCTCTCTAGAATGCCTCCCTCGTCCCCCGTCTCGATGCCGTCCCTCAAAACACTTATTCGAACCTCTCTTGAAACCCCTCACTCGATCCCCTCTATCCACCACCTTTCTCGAAACCCCCAATTGACTCTGCCTCACACGACCCCCTCATCCGGATCCCTCACTTGAACCCCTCATTCGACCCTACTCTCTCTCTCGACCCCTTCACTTGAACTCCTGATTCGAACCCCTCTCGTTTGACCCCATCACTCGACCCCCCATTCAACTCCCCGCACTCGACACCTCTCACTCAAACCCCTCATTTGACCCCCACACTTAACCCCCCTCCCACGAACCCTTCTCTCCACCCCATCTCTCGAAACCCCCCAGTCGACTCTGCATCATTCGACACCCTCATCTGAACCCCTCACTTAAACCCCGTATTCGACCCCTCTCTCTCAACCCCCTCACTCGAACCCCTCATTATACCCCCTCACTCAACCCCCCTACCTCGAACCCCTCTCTTGACCTGCCCTCTCTCAATACCCTCTCTCGACCCCCACACACGCTCTCTTTACTGGAGCCCCCCTCACTCGAACCACCCCACTCAATCGCCTCACTCATCCCCTCACTCGAACCCCTCTCTCGATCACCTCTCTCAACCCCTTCTCTCGACCCACTCACTCGACCCCCCTCACTTGACGCCCCTCACTCAAACCCCTCATTCGATGCCCCTCACTCTACCCCCCTCACTCGAACACTCTTTTGAGCACACCACTCGACCCCCTCTCTTCTCCTGTCTTTCCCCAAACCCCTCTATCGCCCTCTCTCGACACCCTCTCTCGTCCCCCTCTCTCGACACCCCTCACTCAAACCCCTCACTCATACCTCTATCTCCACCACCCTCACTCTAACCCCTCTCTCAACCCCACTCTCTCGACCCCCTCTCTCGATCCCCTCTCTCGACACCCTCTCTCGACCCTCTCTCTCGACCCCCTCACTCGACCCCCCCTCGAACCCTTCACTCGACCCCACCTCACTCGACCCACTCATTCAATTCCCTACTTGATCCCCTCACTCGACCACGATCTGTCGACATACATCACTCGACCCCCCTCACTCGACCCCCCTCCCTCGACGCCTCTTTTGACCACACCACTCGACTCTGTCCCTTCCCCTCTCTCTCCCCATCCCCCTCTCTCCCTCTCTCTCAACACCTTCTCTCGAACCCCTCACTCGACGCCCTCACTCGACTCCCTCACTCGAAAACCCCTCACTCGACCACCTCACTAGAGCCCCCTCATTCGACCCCCTCACTCAACCCCCCCCACTCGAACCCCTCACTCGAACCGCTCATTTGACCCCTTCACTCGACCCCCTCACTCGGCCCCCTCATTCTACCCCCCTCCATCGACATCACTCGCTCAAACCCCTCATTCGACACCCTCACTTGGCACCACTCACTCGACACCCCTCTCTCGATCTCCCTTTCTTGACACCCTCATTCTACCCTCCCACTCTCTCCCCAAACTCGACCTCCCTCACTCGAACCACCCAACTCGATCCCCCACTCATCCCACTCACTCAAACCCCTCTCTCCATCCCATCTCTCGACCCCCCTCTCTCGACACCCCTTCATTTAACCCTCATCACTCGACGCCCCTCACTCGAACACACCACTTAAACCCCTCACTCGAATCCCTCACTCGACCCCACCTCACTTGACCTCCCTCACTCGACCCCCCCACACTCGATCCACTCATTCGAAACCACTCACTCGACGCTCCTCCTTCAAACCCCTAATTCGACCCCCTCACCTGGCCCCCTCACTCGGCCCCTCACTCTACCCTCTCATTCAACCGACCTCTATCGACCCCCTCACTCGACCCCCCTCACTTGACCCCACTCCCTTGTCTCCTCTTTTGACCACATCTCTCGACACCCTCGCCCTTCCCCCTCTATCTACCCCTCCCCCACTCTCTCCCCCTCTCTAGACACCCTCTCTCGTCCTCCTCTCTCGATGCCCCTCACTCAAACCCTCTCACTTGTCCCCCTCACTCGAACCCCCAACTCGACCTCCTCATTCGACGCCCCTCACCCAAACTCACTCACTCGAACCTCTATCTCAAACCCCTCTCTCGAACCACTCTCTCAACCTCCTCACTCGATGTCCCTCACTCTACCCCCCCACTCGACCCCCCTCACTCTACCACCTCACGAGACCTCCCTCACTCGAACCCCTCACTCGATCCCTCACTCGACCTTCTCATTCGGCACCCCTCTATCGACCGCCTCACTCGACCCCCTCCCTCGTCTCCTCTTTTGACCACATCACTCGACCCCCTCGCTCTTCCCCCTATATGTCCCCCTCCTCCACTCTCTCCCCCTCTCTCGACACCCTCTCTCATCCCCGTCTCTCGACGCCCCTCACTCAAACCCCCTCACTCGTCCCCCTCACTCGACCCCCTCACTCAAATCCCTTCGCTAGCACCTCTATCTCGACCATCCTCACTCGACCCCCCTCACTCGACCCCCTCGCTCGAACCCCTCACTCAAACTCCTCACTCAACCCCCTCACTCGACCCCCCTCACTCGACCACCTCACTTGAACTCCCTCCCTCGACCACTCACTTGACCCTCTCATTCGATCCCCCTCGATCGATCCCCTCACTAGACCCCCTCCCTTGTCTCCTCTTTTGACCACATCACTCGACCCCCTTCTCTTACCTCTCTATCACCCCCTCCCCCACACTCGCGCCCTCTCTCGACCCACTCTGTTGATCCCCTCTTTCGACCCCCTCACTCGATCTTCCTCACTTGACCCCCTCACTTGACACCCTCGCTCAAAGCCATCACTCGAATCCCTCCCTCGTCTCCTCTTTTGACCACATCACTCGACCCCCTCGCTCTTCCCCTATATGTCCCCCTCCTCCACTCTCTCCCCCTCTCTTGACACCCTCTCTCATCCCCGTCTCTCGACGCCCCTCACTCAAACCCCCTCACTCGTCCCCCTCACTCGACTCCCTCACTCAAATCCCTTCGCTAGCACCTCTATCTCGACCATCCTCACTCGACCCCCCTCACTCGACCCCCTCGCTCGAACCCCTCACTCAAACTCCTCACTCAACCCCCTCACTCGACCCCCCTCACTCGACCACCTCACTTGAACTCCCTCCCTCGACCACTCACTTGACCCTCTCATTCGATCCCCCTCGATCGATCCCCTCACTAGACCCCCTCCCTTGTCTCCTCTTTTGACCACATCACTCGACCCCCTTCTCTTCCCTCTCTATCACCCCCTCCCCCACACTCGCGCCCTCTCTCGACCCACTCTGTTGATCCCCTCTTTCGACCCCCTCACTCGATCTTCCTCACTTGACCCCCTCACTTGACACCCTCGCTCAAAGCCATCACTCGAATCCCTCATTTGACCCACCTCCCTCGACCCCCCTCACTCAAACCCCACATTCGAAACACCTCACTCGACGGCCCCCTTTCAAACCACTCATTCGACCCCCTCACTCGATCCCGTCATTCCACCCCTTATCGAACCCCTCATCGAACCCCGCTTGACTCCTCTTTTCACCACATCACTCGACCCCCTCACTCGACCCCTCACTCGACCTTCTCATTCGACACCCCTCTATCGACCGCCTCACTCGACCCCCTCTCTCGTCTCCTCTTTTGACCACATCACTCGACCCCCTCGCTCTTCACCCTATATGTCCCCCTCCTCCACTCTCTCCCCCTCTCTCGACACCCTCTCTCATCCCCGTCTCTCGACGCCCCTCACTCAAACCCCCTCACTCGTCCCCCCTCACTCAACCCCCTCACTCGATGCCCCTCACTCAAATCCCTTCGCTAGCACCTCTATCACGACCATCCTCACTCGACCCCCCTCACTCGACCACCTCGCTCTTCCCCCTATATGTCCCCCTCCTCCACTCTCTCCCCCTCTCTCGACACCCTCTCTCATCCCCGTCTCTCGATGCCCCTCACTCAAATCTCCTCACTCGACACCCCTCACTCGACCCCCTCGCTCGAACCCCTCACTCAAACTCCTCACTCAACCCCCTCACTCGACCCCCTCACTCGACCACCTCACTTGAACTCCCTCCCTCGACCACTCACTTGACCCTCTCATTCGATCCCCCTCGATCGATCCCCTCACTCGACCCCCTCCCTTGTCTCCTCTTTTGACCACATCACTCGACCCCCTTCTCTCCCCCCATCACCCCCTCCCCCACACTCGCGCCCTCTCTCGACCCACTCTCTTGATCCCCTCTTTCGACCCCCTCACTCGACCTTCCTCACTCGACCCCCTCACTTGACACCCTCGCTCAAAGCCATCACTCGAATCCCTCATTTGACCCTCTTCCCTCGACCCCCCTCACTCAAACCCCACATTCGAAACACCTCACTCGACGGCCCCCTTTCAAACCGCTCATTCGACCCCCTCAGTCGACCCCGTCATTCCACCCCTTATCGAACCCCTAATCGAACCCCCCTCGACTCCTCTTTTCACCACATCACTCACCCCCTCTCTCTTCCCCTCTATCTCCCCCTCCCTCACTCTCTCCCCCTCTCTGGACACCCTTTCTCGTCCCCCTCTTTCGATGCCCCTCACTCAAACCCTCTCACTCATCCCCCTCACTCAGTCCCCTATCTCGACCCCCTCACTCGACTCCTCAATCGACGCCCCTCACCCAAATACACTCACTCGAACCTCGATTTCAACCCCCTCTCTCAAAACACTCTCTCAATCTCCTCACTCGATCTCCCCTACTCGACCCCCTCACTCGACCCCCCTCACTCGACCCCCTCATTCGACCCCCTCGTTCGAACTCCTCACTCAAACCCCTCACTCATCCACCTCACTCGACCCCCTCACTCAACCACCTCACTCGACCTCCCTCTCTCGACCCCCTCTCTCAATCCCCTTTCTCGACCCTCTCTCTCGAACCCCTCACTCGAACTTCATATTTGACCCCCCACCTCGACACCCCTCACTCGACGCCCCTCATTCAATCCCGTCATTCGTTCCGTCACTCCACCCCCTCACTCAACTCCCTCGCTAGACCCCCCTGACTCCTCTTTTGACCACATCACTCGACCCCCTTTATCTCCCCCTACCTCCAATCTGTCCTCCTCTCTCGACCCCCTCTCTCGATCCCCTCTCTCAAAACCCTCTCTTGGCTGCCTCACTTGACCACTCTCACTCGATCCCCCCTAACTCAACCACCTCACTCGACCACCTCACTCGACCCCCTCATTCAAATCCCCTCACGCGAATCTCTTTCTCGACCCCCTGCACTCAAACACTCTCTCTCGACACCCTGTCTCGACTCCAACTCTCGATCCCCCTCACTCGACCCGCTCACTCGACCCACCGCACTCGACCCCCTCATTCGACCCCCCTCGATCAACCCCCTCATTCGAACCACCTCCCTCATCTCCGCTTTTGACCACATCACTCGACTCCCTCGCTCTTCCCCCTCTATCTCCCCATCCCCCACTCTCTCACACTCTCTAGACACCCTCTCTCGTCCCCCTCTCTCGATGCCCCTCACTCAAACTCCCGCTCTATCGACGCTCTCACTATACCACTCCTCTTTTGACCACATCACTCAAACCCCTCTCTCTTCCCCCTCTATCTCCCCCTCCCTCCACTCTCTCCTCCTCTCTCGACACCTTCTCTCGATCCCCTGTCTCGACCTCCTCTCTCGACCCCCTCACTCGACTCCCTCACTCGACACCCCTCACCCACAGCCACTCACTCGAACTTCTATCTCAACCCCCCTTTCTCGAACCACTCTCTCAATCCCCTCACTTGATCTCCCTCACTCGACCCCCCTCACTCGACCTCCCTCACTCGACCACCTCACTCGACCTCTCTCACTCGACCCATCACTCGACCCTCTCATTCGACCCCTCTCGATCAACCCCCTCACTCGAACCCCCCCTCGTCTCCTCTTTTGACCACATCACTCGACTCCCTCGCTCTTCCCCCTCTATCTCCCCATCCCCTACTCTCTCCCCTCTCTAGACACCCTCTCTCGTCCCCCTCTCTCGATGCCCCTCACTCAAACCCCCTCACTCGTCCCCCCTCACTCGACCCCCTGACTCGACGCTCCTCTGCCAAACGCACACACTCGAACGTTTATCTCAACTCCACTCTCTCGAATCACTCTCTCAATCTCCTCACTCGATCTCCCTCACTCGAGCACCTCGTTCGACCCCATTCACTCGACCGCCTCACTCGACCGCCGTCATTCGACCCCCTCACTCGTCTTCTCTTTTGACCACATCACTTGACCCCCTGGCTCTTCCCCCTCTACCTCCCCCTCCCCCATTCTCTCCCCCTCTCTCGACACCCTCTCTCGTCCCCTTCTCTCGACGCCCCTCACTCAAACCCCCTAGAACCTCTATCTCGACTACCCTCACTCGACCCCTCACTCGACCCCCTCGATCGATCCCCTCACTCGACCCCCTCGATCGACCCTCTCACTCGACCCACTCACTTGACGCCCCTCATCAAATCTCCTCACTATAACCTCTATCTGGTCACCCACACTCGACTCCCCTCACTCGAAAACCTCACTCGAATCCCTCACTCGACACCCCTCACTCAAAGCCACTCACTCGAACCTCTATCTCAACCCCCCTTTCTCGAATCACTCTCTCAATCCCCTCACTTGATCTCCCTCAATCGACCCCCCTCACTCGACCTCTCTCACTCGACCCATCACTCGACCCTCTCATTTGACGCCACTCATCAAATCCCCTCACTATAACGTCTATCTCGACACCCTCACTCGACTCCCCTCATTTGACCCCCTCACTCGACCCCCTCGCTCGAACCCCTAATTTGACTCCCCTCACTCGACTCCTCACTCAACCCCACGTTCGAACCCCCTTACTCGACGCCCCCATTCCAACCCTTCATTCGACCCCCTCTCTCGACCCCATCACTCGACCCCCTCATTCGACCCCCTCATTCGAACCCCCCTCGACCCCCTTTTGACCACATCAATCGATCTCCTCTCTCTTTCCCCTCGGTCTTCACCTCCCCCACTCTCTCCCCCTCTCTTGACCCCTTTTCCTGATCGCCTCTCTTGACCCTCTCTCTCGACCCCCCTCACTCGATCCCACCTCACTCGACCCCCTCACTCGATTCCCTCACTCGAACCCCTCACTCTACCCCCTCATTCGAACCCCTCACTCGAAACCCTCATTTGACCCCCCTCACTCCACGCCCTCATTTGACCCCCCTCACTCGACCCCATCACTCAACCCTCAAATTCGAACTCCCTCTTTCGACGCCCCCATTCAGACACCTCATTCAACCCACTCATTCAAACCCCTCTCTGGACCCCCTCACTCGAACCCCCCCTCAACCCCACCCTCGATCCCTGATCTCGTCACCCCTTTCTCGACCCCCTCACTCGAACCCCCTCACTCGAACCCCTCATTTGACCCCTCTCACTCGACCCCCTCACTCGACCACCACATTCGAACCCCCTCACTCAACGCCCCTCATGCAAACGCATCATTCGATCCCCTCACTCCACCCCCTCACTCGACCCCATCATTCAACCCCTCTCTATCGACGCCCTTACTCGACCCTCCCCTCGACTCCTCTTTTGACCACATCACTCGACCCCCTCTATCTCCCCCTCCCCACAATCTCTTCTCCTCTCTCAACCCCTTCTCTCGATCCCCTCTCTCGACCCCCTCTCTCGATCGCCTCACTCGACCCCCTCACTCGATCCCCCCTCACTCGAGCACCTCACTCGACCCCCTTACTTGACCCCCTCACTCAAACCCCCTCACTCGAACCCCTCATTTGAGCCCTCTCACTCGATCCCCACATTCGAACCCCCTCACTCGACCCCACAAATTCGATACCCCTCACTCGACCCCCTCACTCTACCTCCTTCACTCGACCAGCTCACTCGAACCCCTCGCTCAGACCCCTCACTCGAACCCCTCATTTAACCCCTCTCAATTGAACTCCCTCACTCGACCCCCACATTCGAACCCCCTCACTCGAACACCTGACTAGCACCACTATCCCTCGATCCCCTCTCTTGAACACCTCTCTCGATCCCCTCACTCGACAACCCACACTCGAACCAGTATCTCAACCCCTTCTTTCGTTCCCCTCTCTCGGTCCCAACGCTTGATCCCCCCACTAGACCCCCCTCACTCGACGCCCTCACTCGACCCCCTCATTCGACCCCTCTCTATCGACGCCCTCACTCAACAGCCCCCTCGACTCCTCTTTTGACCACGTCACTCGGCCGCCTCTCTCTTTCCCCTCTATCTCCCCCACCCCCACTCTCTCCTCTCTCAAACCCTTCTCTCGATCCCGTCACTTGACCCCCTCACTCGATCCCCTGTCACTCGACCACCTCACTCGACCCCCTTACTTGACCCCCTCACTCAAACCCCCTCACTCGAACCTCTTTCTCGACCACCCGCACTCAAACCTTTATCTCAAACCCGTCTCTCGGCCCCAACTCTCGAACCTCTTCACTCGACCACCTCACTTGACCCCACTAACCCAACCCCCCATGCTTGACTCCACTCACTCGAACGCCCTCTCTCGAACCTCTCACTCAAAACCCCTCTCTGAACGCCTCGTTGGACCACATCATCTCCCACAACTCTCCCCCTCTCTTGACCCACTCTTTCATCCCACTCTCTCGAAATCATTCACTCGGCACGCTTCAATGCTCTCTCGTCCCACTCTCTCTACACCACTCACTCAACATCCTTCATTCTGCTCTCGTCCCGCTCTCTATACCACTCACTTGACACCCTTCACTCGACCCCCCCTAACTCGACCCCCCTCTCTCGACCCCTCTATCTCCCCCTCACTCAACACCTTCACTCTAACCCACTTTTTCGATCCCCTCACCCGCTCCCCCTCACTCGACCACCCTTACTCGACTCCCTCTTTCTCTCCCCTCTCTCTCCACCACACTTCACCCCCTCACTCGACCCCCTCAATCGACCCCCTCACTCGAACCCCTCATTTGATCCACTCGCTCAACCACCTCCCTCGACCACACTAACTCAAACCCCCCATGCTTGACTCCACTCACTCGACCACCCTCTATCAAACCTCTCACTCAAACCCCCCTCTCAACGCCTCTTTCGACCACATCACTCTACCACCTCTCTCTCCCAATTCTCCCCCTCTCGACTCCCTCTTTTGTCCCGCTCTCTCGACATCATTCACTCAGCACCCTTCACTGCTCTCTCGTCCCACTCTCTCTAAACCACTCACTCAACATCCTTCACTCGATCCCACCTAACTCGACTCCACTCACTCGACACCCTCGCTCTCGACCCCACTATCTCCCCCTCACAACACAACCTTCACTCGTACCCACTCTTTCGAAACCCTCATTGCAGCCGCCTCACTCGACCTCCCTTACTCGACCCCCCTCTCGCGACTCCACTCAGTCGACTCCCTCTGGAGAAGCCCTTACTCCACCCCACCTCTCAATGCCTCTCTCAACGCATCTTTCAACCACACACTCATTCCACTCTCTCTCCCCTCTCCCTCCCCTCTCTCTTCCCCTCTCTCTTCCCCACACTCTCCCCTTTCTATCCCATCTCTCTCCCCTCTCTCGATACCCCGTCTATCGACCCCCTCATTCTACCACCTCCCTCGACGCCTCTTTTGAACACATCACTCAACCCCCTCCCTCTTCCCCCTCTCTCTCCCCCTTCCCTCTCTCACCCCCTCCCTTCTCTCGCTGCCCTGACTCAAAATCCTAATTCGAACCCCTAACTCGACCCCGTCATTCGAACCGCTCTCTCATACCCCTGTTACTCGAACCGCTCTCTTCACCGTCTCTCTTGAAAACTCCTCACTCGTCCCCCTCACTCGACCACCCTCACTCAACCTCCCTCACTCGACCACCTTACTAGATTCCCCCTCACTCGAATGCCTCACTCAACCCCTTCATTTGACGCCCTCACTCGACCCCCTCATTCGACTCCCCTCACTCGACACCCCTCACTCAAACTCTTCATTCGACCCCCTCGCCGACCCCCTTCATTCGAAACCCTCTCTCGACCCCTCTCTCTTGACCCCCCTCTCGAACCCTCACTCTCTCCCCTCACTGGACCCCCTCACTCAAACCACCTCACTCGATTCCCCCAACTCATCCCGCTCACTTGAACTCCTCTATCGACTCCTTCTCTAGACCCCCTCCCTCGACGCCCCTCACTCGACTCCCCTCACTCGACCACCCCTCACTCGACGTCCCGCACTCAAGCCCTTACTCGAACCCCTCACTTGACCCCACCTCACTCGACCCACACGCACAACTCCCTCACTCTATCCCCTCACTCGACCCCGCTCTGTCAACACCCCTCACTCAATCCCACCTCACTCGACACACATCGCTCGACACCCCGCACTCAACCCCCCTCACTCGATCCCCTCACTCAAGCCTCTCACTCGATCACAAATCTTGATCATCTCACTCGACCCCTCTCACTCGACTCCCCCTTTCGACACCCTCACTCGATGCCCCTCACTCAAACCCCTCATTCGACTGCCTCACTTCACCCCACTCACTCGACCCCCTCCCTCGATGCCTCTTTTGACAACATCACTCGACCCCCTCTCTCTTCCCCTCTCTCTCCTCCTTCCCCCATCTCTCCCCCATCCGGCCACCCTCTCTCATCTCCCACTCTCGACGCCGCTCACTCAAACCTCCTCACTCGAACTTCTATCTCAAACCTCCTCACTCGAACCACTCTCTCAACACCCTCTCACGACCCCCTCTCTCGACGACCTCACTCGATCCCCTCACTCTAACCCCTCATTTGACCGCCTCACTCGAACTCCTCACTCGACCCCTCATTCGACCCCCTCACTCGACACCCCTCACTCGACCCCCCTCTCTCGACCATCCCACTCTCTCTTCTAACTGGACCCCTCCTCACTCGACCCCCCTCACTCGATCCCCCACTCATCCCCTTCATTCTATCCCCTCTCTCGATTCCCTCTCCGAACCCCTCTCTCGACACCCCCTCACTCGACGCTACTCACTCGAACACCTCACTCGAACCCCTCTCTCGAATCCCTCACGTGACCCCACCTCACTCGACCCCCTCACTCGAACCCCTCACTCGACCCCCTAATTCGATCCTACTCTGTCAACACCCCTCACTCGATCCCACCTCACTCGAACCCCTCACTCAACACCCCTCGCTCGACCCCCGTCCTCGACCATCTCATTCGAACCCCCTCAATTGAAGCCCCACACTCAAACCCTTCATTTGACACCCACACACTCGATCCCCTCACTCGACCCCCTCACTCGTCGCCCCTCATTTAAGCACCTCAGTCAAGCCCCTCACTCGACGCCCCTCTCTCGAACCCCCTCTACCAATCCCCTCACTCGACCCCGATGCCTCTTTTGACCACATCAATCTACCCCCTCTCGCTTCCCGCTCTCTCCCCTGCTCCTACACTCTCCCCTTCTCTCGACCTCCTCTCTTGTCCCCCTCTCTCGAAGCCCTTCACACAAATCCCTCATTCGAACCCCTGTCTCGACCCCCTCACTCGAACCCCTCTCTCAACCCCCTCTCTCGATCCCTGCTCTCGACACCCCTCTCTCGACTCCCTCACTCAAACCCCCACACTGGAACCCCCTCACTCGACCCCTCACTCGAACCCCTCACTCAATCCCTCTCACCCAACCCCCACATTGGAACCCGCTCATTCGACGCCCACCATTCAAACACCTCATTTGACCCGCTCACTCGACCCCTTCACTCGACCCCCTCACTTGACCCCCTGTTGACCGCCTCATTTGAAACTCTTCGACTCCTCTTCTGACCACATCACTGGATCCCCTCTCTCGTCCTCCTCTATCTCTCCCTCCCACAACTCTCGCCCCCTCTCTCGACCCCCTCTCTCGATCTCCTCTCTCGACCCTCTCTCTCGACCCCCCATTCGATCCCCCTTAGTCGACTCCCTCACTCGACCTCCTTCACCCGACCGCCTCACTCGACCCCCTCATTTGAACCCCTCACTCGAACTCCTCATTTGATCCCTCTCACTCGACCCGCTCACTCGACCCCTTCACTCGACCCCCTCACTTGACCCCCTGTTGACCGCCTCATTTGAAACTCTTCGACTCCTGTTCTGACCACATCACTGGATCCCCTCTCTCGTCCCCCTCTATCTCTCCCTCCCACAACTCTCGCCCCCTCTCTCGACCCCCTCTCTCGATCTCCTCTCTCGACCCTCTCTCTCGACCCCCCATTCGATCCCCCTTAGTCGACTCCCTCACTCGACCTCCCTCACCCGACCGCCTCACTCGACCCCCTCATTCGAACCCCTCACTCGAACCCCTCATTTGATCCCTCTCACTCGACCCCCTCACACGAACCCCACATTCGAACCCCTCACTCGACGCACCTCATTCAAATCCGTCCTTCGACCCCCTCACTCGGCACCCTCACTCCACCCCCTCACTTGACCCCATCATTTGACCCTTCTCTATCGACGCCCTTACTCGACCCTTCCCTCGACTCCTCTTTTGACCACATCACTTCACACCATCTATATCCCCCTTTGCTCAATCTCTTCTCCTCTCTCGACTGCCTCTCTCGATCCCCTCTCTCGACCCCCTCTCTCGACCTCCTCTCTCGACCCCCTCTCTCGATCCCCTCTCTTGAACCCTTCTCTCGATCCCCTCACTCTACCACCCACACTCGAACCACTATCTCAACCCCCTCTTTCATTCCCGTCTCTCGACCTCAACTCTTGATCCCACTCACTCGACCCCCTTCACTGAACCCCCTCACTCGACCCCCCTCACTCAACCCCCTCATTCGACCACCTCATTTGACCCCTCTCTATCGACGCCCTCACTCGACTCCCCTTGACTCCTCTTTACACCACATCACTCGCCCCCTCTCTCTTCCCCCTTTATCTCCCCCTACCCTCACTCTCTCCTCCACTCTCGACCCCTTCTCTCGATCCCCTCTCTCGACTCCCTCACTCGCTCCCCTCAGTCAACCCCCCTCACTCGCTCCCCCCTCACTGGACCACCTCACTCGACACCCCTCTCCACCCCCTCACTCAAACCCCCTCACTCGAACCTCTTTCTCGAACCATCACACTCAAACCACTATCTCAACCCCCTCTCTCGACCCCAACTGTCGGTCCCCCTCACTCGACCAGCTCACTCGACCCCACTAACCCAACCTCCCACGCTTGACTCCACTCACTCGAATGCCCTCTCTCGAACCTCTCACTCAAAATCCATCTCTCAACACCTCGTTCGACCACATCACTCGACCACCTCACTCCCCCAACTCTCCTCATCTCTCGACCCCCTCTTTCATCCCGCTCTTTCGAAATCATTCACTCGGCATGCTTCAATGCTCTCTCGTCCCACTCTCTCCACACTACTCACTCAACATCCTTCACTCCGCTCTCGTCCTGCTCTCTACACCACTCACGTGACACCCTTCGCTCGATGCCCCATACCTCGACCCCCTCTCTCGACTCCACTCACTCGACCCCCTCTCTCTCGACCCCTCTATCTCCCCCTCACTCGACATCTTCACTCTAACCCACTTTTCGACCCCCTCACCCGCTCCCCCTCACTCGACCACCCTTAATCGACTCCCTCTCTCGACTCCACTCAGTCAACTCCCTCTCGCTCTCCCCTCTCTCGCCTCCTCACTCCACCCCCTCACTCGACCCCCTTACTCGAACCCCACACTCGAACCCCTCATTTGATCCCCTCGCTCGACCACCTCCCTCGATCACACTAACTCAACCCCCACATACTTGACTCCACTCACTTGATCGCCCTCTCTCAAACCTTTCATTCAAATCCCCCTCTCAACGCCTCTTTCGACCACATCACTCTACCACCTCTCTCCCCAACTCTCCCCTCTGGACTCCCTCTTTTGTCCTGCTCTCTCGACACCATTCACTCAGCAAACTTCGCTGCTCTCTTGACCCACTCTCTCTACACCACTCGCTCAACATCCTTCACTCGACCCCCTAACTCGACCCCCTAACTCGACTCCACTCACTCGAACCCCTCTCTTGACTCCACTCAGTCGTCTCCCTCTGGAGACCCTCTCACTCGACCCCAACTCTCAACGCCTATCTAAACGACATCACTCATTCCACTCTTTCCTCTCTCCCCCCTCTCTTCCCCACTCTCTTCTCTCTCTCTCCCATCTCTCTCCCCTCTCTCGACACCCCTCTATCGACCCCCTCACTCCACCCCTTCCCTCGACCCCTCTTTTGACCATGTCACCCGATCCCCTCTCTCTTCCCCCTCTCTCTCCCCTTCCCTCTCTCTCCCCCTCCCCTCTCTCGCTGCCCCTGACTCAAAACCCTAATTCGAACCCCTAACTCGACCTCCTCATTCGAACCGCTCTCTCATACCCCTGTTACTCGAACCGCTCTCTTCACCGTCTCTCTTGTAAACCCCTCACTCCACCCCCTCACTCGACCCCCCTCACTCGACCCTCCTAACTCGACCCCCTCACTCGACTCCCCCTCACTCGAACCCGTCACTCGAATGCCTCACTCGACCCCTTCATTTGACGCCCCTCACTCGACCCCCTCATTTGACTCCCCTCACTCGACACCCCTCACTCAAACCCTTTATTCGACCCCCTCACCGACTCCCCCATTTGAAACCCTCTCTCGACCCCTCTCTTTTGACCCCTTCTCTCGACCCCCCACTCTCCCCCTCACTGGACCCCCTCACTCAAACCACCTCACTCGATTCCCCCACTCATCCTGCTCACTCGAACTCCTCCCTCGAATCCGTCTCTAGACCCATCCCTCGACGTCCGCACTCGACTCCCCTCACTCGAGCCCCCCTCACTCGACGTCCCGCACTCAACCCCTCACTCGAACCCTTCATTCGACCCCACCTCACTCTCCCCACACGCACAACTCCCTCACTTGATCCCCTCACTCGACCCCGCTCTGTCAACACCCCTCACTCAACCCCACATCACTCGACGCACATCACTCGACACCCCTCACTCAACCCCCTCACTCGATCCCCCAACTCAAACCTCTCACTCGATCCCAAATCTTGATCATCTCTCTCGACCCCTCTCACTCGACTCCCCCATTCGACACCCACACTCGATGCCACTCACTCAAACCCCTCATTCGACAGCCTCACTCGACCCCCCTCACTGGACCCCCTTCCTCGATGCCTCTTTTGACAACATCACTCGACCCCCTCTCTCTTCCCCTCTCTCTACCCTCTCTCTCCCCTCTCTCTCCCCTCTCTCGATACCTTCTCTATCGACCCCCTCACTATACCCTCTCTCTCCCTTCTCTCTCCCCTCTCTCAATACCCTCTCCATCGACCCCCTCACTCCACCCCGTCCGTCGACCCCTCTTTTGACCACATCACTCGACCCAGTCTCTCTTCCTCCTCTCTCTCACCCCCTTCCCTCTCTCTTTCCCTCCCCTCCCTCGACTCCCCGACTCAAAACCCTAATTCGATCCCCAAACTTGACCCCCTCATTCGAACCGCTCTCTCATACCCCTGTTACTCGAACCGCTCTCTTCACCGTCTCTATTGAAACACCCTCACTCGCCCCCTCACTCGATTCCCCCCTCACTCGACCCCCTCACTCAAACCCTTCATTCGACCCCCTCACCTACCCCCTCATTCGAAACCGTCTCTCGACCCCTCTCTCTTGACTCCCTCTCTCGAACCCCCACTCTCTTCCCTCACTGGATCCCCCCACTCAAACCACATCACTCGATTCCCCCAACTCATCCCGCTCACTCATATTCCTCTCTCGACTCACTCTCTAGACCCCCTCCCTCGACGCCCCTCACTCTTCTCCCCTCACTCGACTCCACCTGACATGACCCTCCCACACAACTCCCTCACTCAATCCCCTCACTCGACCCCGCTCTGTCAACACCCCTCGCTCAACCCCACATCACTCGACGTACATCACTCGACACCCCACACTCAACCCCCTCACTCGATCCCCCTCACTCAAATCTCTCACTCGATCAGAAATCTTGATCACCTCTCTCGACCCCTCTCACTCGACTCCCCCATTCGACACCCACACTCAATGCCCCTCACTCATACCCCTCATTCGACACCCTCACTCGACCACCCTCACTCGACCCCCTCCCTCGACGCCTCTTTTGACCACATCACTCGACCCCCTCTCTCTTCCCCTCTCTCTCATCCTCCCCATCTCCCCCTCTCTCGACACCCTCTCTCATACCCCGCTCTCGACTCCCTTCACTCAAACACCCTCAGTCGAACCTCTATTTCGACCCTCCTCACTCGAACCCCTCTCTCAACCCCCTCTCTCGATGCCCTCTCTCAACACCCTCACTCCACTCCCCTCACTCAATGCCCTCACTCAACCCCGCTCAGTTGAAACCCCTCACTCGACTCCATCACTAGACTCCCCCTCACTCGCCCCCCTCCCTCGACAACCTCACTCGATCCCCTCACTCGACCCCCTCTTTTGACACCCATCAATAGACGCCCCCTCTCAAACCCCTCATCCGACCCCCTAACTCGACACCCCTCACTAGAATCCCCCTCTCTGGACCCTCCCAATCTCTCTTCTGACTGGACTCCGCTTCACTCGACCCCCCTCACTCGATCCCCTCTCTCGATTCCCTCTCTGAAACCCTCTCTTGACACCCCTCCCTTGACAGTGCTCACTCGAACACCTCACTCGAACCCCTCTCTCGACCCCCTCATTCGATCCTGCTCTGTCAACACCCCTCACTCGATCCCGCCTCACTCGACCCCCTCACTCGACCGCCTCATTCGAAGCCCTCAATTGATGCCCCACACTCAAACCCCTCATTTGACACCCACACACTCGACCCACTCCCTCGACCCTCTCAGTCGTCGCCCCTCATTTAAGCACCTCAGTCAAGCCCTTCACTCGACGCCCCTCTCTCGATCCCCCTCTACCAACCCCCTCACTCGACCCCGATGCCTCTTTTGACCACATCATTCGACCACCTCTCTCTTCCCGCGCTCTCCCCTGCTCCCACTCTCTCCCCTTCTCTCGACCTCCTCTCTCGTCCCCCTCTCTCGAAGCCCCACACTCAAATCCCTCATTCGAATCCCTGTCTCGACCCCCTCACTCGAACCCCTCTCTCAACCCCGTCTCTCGATCCCTGCTGTCGATCCCTCACTCGAACCCCCTCACCTGACCCCTCACTCGAACTCCTCACTCGATCCCTCTCACTGAACCCCCACATTGGAACCCCCTTATTCGACGCCCTCCATTCAAACCTCTCATTCGACCCACTCACTCGACCCCCTCACTCGACCCCTTTCACTCGACCCCCTCACTTGACCCTCTATTGACCGCCTCATTTGAAACCCTTCGACTCCTGTAGTGGTTCTGTTCGCCGAGCTGGAAGTTTTTGTTGCAAACGTTTCGTCCCCTGGCTAGGAGACATCATCAGTGCTCTGGAGCCTCCTGCGAAGCGCTTCTTTGATGTTTCTTCCTGTGTTTATAGTGGTCTGTCCTTGCCGCTTCCGGGTGTCAGTTTCAGCTGTCCGTTGTCGTGGTTGGTATATTGGGTCCAGGTCGATGTGTTTGTTGATGGAGTTTGTGGATGAATGCCATGCCTCTAGGAATTCCCTGGCTGTTCTCTGTCTGGCTTGCCCTATGATAGTAGTGTTTTCCCAGTCGAATTCATGTTGCTTGTTGTCTGAGTGCGTGGCTACTAAGGATAACTGGTCGTGTCGTTTCATGGCTATTTGGTGTTCATGTATGCGGATTGTTAGCTGTCTTCCTGTTTGTCCTATATA